>NW_027266556.1:0-78151 GCF_046630445.1 Rutidosis leptorrhynchoides | reverse complement strand
CTGCTATGTAGTAAAGTGATTTGTGTAATAACTTTTTCTGGTGGATTCAACAGATTTTGAAGGTGCTTCATAAATCATGTCAAAGAGAAGATGGATCTGATGACCAGAAGAAAGGAACTCAGCTTCTAGAGGTTTATGCTGTTGAGATTCAAATGTACACTGAGACCAAGAACAACAAGAAACTCAAGGTCAGATTTCATAGCTTCTTATACATTATTAATCCCATGATGGTGTTCTCTCTTCAGTTTATTATGTTTTGTGAATATAATTTGAAAATGATAGTTCAACAGTTTTTGTTTTGAATATTTTGTATTTGTCTTCTGTATAGCTTCTGATTTTATCAACCTGTTCATCTATTTACCATGCTTGATTGGAATATTTGTGATTGAATGCAGCAACTATACCAAAAGGCACTCAAAATTAAGTCAGCAATACCTCACCCAAGGATAATGGGAATCATTCGTGAGTGTGGAGGTAAGATGCATATGGCTGAGCGCCAGTGGGCAGAAGCAGCTACCGACTTCTTTGAAGCCTTTAAGAACTACGATGAAGCTGGAAACCCACGTCGCATCCAATGCCTGAAGTATGTAAAAGATGCCATTTACTTATTTCGAAAGATGATTGTTCACAATGCGCATGATTTATTCTGAGATCTCCTTTGTTTTCACATCTAGATATTTGGTTCTTGCCAACATGCTGATGGAGTCTCAAGTTAATCCCTTTGACGGGCAAGAGGCTAAGCCGTGAGTTTCCTTTTCATCTGTGGTTCAATTTTACTATTCTTTTTGCTTATCTTTTGGTCCAGCCAGTGGTCTTCTGTGTTTCTTATTTCAATTTAGTTGTTCTCAAAATACTATAATTTCTTCTAGGTATAAAAATGACCCTGAGATTATGGCAATGACAAATCTCATAGCTGCTTATCAAAGGAATGAGATATTGGAATTCGAGAAAATTCTCAAGGTAACCTTTTAGGATTCCAGTACTATTACATCTTCTTGATTCTTTTTCACTCTTTTTCTCACGGCTATATTGGGAAATCAATATTTTTATTATTTTTTACAGACAAACAAAAGAACCATTAAGGATGACCCATTTATATGGAATTACATTGAAGATCTTTTGAAAAATGTCAGAACGCAAGTGTTGCTCAAGCTCATCAAACCATACACAAGGATCAGAATCCCATTCATCTCTAAGGTAGCTCGTCAATTCTTTGATTTTCAAATAAAGACTTCCATTTTTTCCTTTTGGACTATTACTGATGTCCAAAGAGCTGGCCACCTAGCTATTGGTGGCTAAGTGCTATGTTGTTTAAGTGGTAGATGGATAAGTTGGGTTGGATTTTTTTGTGAGTTTAGTCTTGTTTATATTTTAATGTCCTCTTCTGGTGCTGATACAACTGTACTACTTTTCGTATCTTTTTGAATTATTCTTGGTGTGCTGAGTTATGATTATTAATATCATCGAGTTATTAGAATAGTTGCATGCATTAGTTGAAGGCAAATAAGTTTGGATTATAGTTGGGATATATATATATATTTTAATAAAAAAGGGTTGCTGGATGTGGATGATAGTATTATTTTTGTATGTAACCTTGTGTTGTGTGGTGTGAACAGGAGCTTAATTTCCCTGAGGCAGATGTGGAGCAGCTTCTGGTGTCACTTATTTTGGACAATCGAATTCAAGGCCATATCGATCAAGTTAATAGGCTTTTAGAGTGCTCAGACAAGTGAGTCAAATTGAAAGTTCTGTTAATTCATATCACTATTTCTAATTTACATTTCACCATCACATTATTCAAATAACTCTGGATTATTTGTTTGAATCAGATCGAAAGGAATGAAGAAGTACACTGCGCTGGATAAATGGAACTCGCAACTCAAATCCCTCTATCTTACTGTCAGCAGTAAAATTGCAGGATAAGATTTAGAAATTAGAATGTTAGGGAGGAACATAAACCTGTCTTTTTGCGGCTTATATGGCAAATATCTCGTCTTTTTTGTCATTGTTGTTTAGACAGACATACATGGAACTTGCTGTCTCTTGATCAGAGGTTTTGGGCAACACAGAAATGAATTGAAATTGGGGAAAAAAAGAGAGGAAAATTTGAAACTAAAGATGTGCTTTCTCAGCGTCTATATATTGTTATCTTCCTTATATTGTCTGCCAATATAAATGGTTTGAATTGGATTCAATTAATCAGGTATGGTTTTATAGATGGATAATACAAGCTATTGGGGTCCTCTTGTCCTATAATAATAATCCAGACTGGGACGTGGTAAAGGTGTGATCTCTACTCAAAGAATTTTGGATTTTTTCTTATACAGGAATAATAATATACATACATGTAATATAAAAGAATTTTTGTAAATCAAATTGTATATTTCGTTTTGGCTCCCTTTCTTAATTGTTTTTCGTTGATGAATACCTTATTTATTTTTCGTTGATGAATACCTTAGTTATTTAATTGTATATTTCGAGTCGAGACGAGTCGAGAAACGAAAAAAGACAGATCCTATGTTCCCTGTGGATGTTTCCCTGCTTCAATTATGGAATGCTATTTTCTTAATAGCTTAGGTGCGCCTACTTTTGGTATTACATATTTTTTATTATGCTCCTTTTGGCATTACATTTTTAATATTTCATTTAGACAAAACTGGAAAGACCACAACTTCCGACCCATTAGATTGACATGATAGTTAAACGTTTCATCTTTTAATCAATAAATGAAAAATTTTTAATCTGCGAATGAATTTTATGACTAATTTTTTACTTTCTTCCATATTTAAAAGAATCTAAATCCAATCCTCAGGAGTCAGGATCTCTGCCAGGTGACACGTCAGTTCAAAATTGATATTTTGTCCCTCAAGTATTACTGCTAATTCCTTTTTAACTCTTCATGAACAAAATAAAATAAATAGTTATAAACAAAAAAGAAAAACATAAATAAATCAAATCATACGGTTGTAGTTTAGATATGAATATCTTTATACAGATTATTTTATTACACACGTTCGAATCTTTCTACCAATACTTTGAAGATGAATATAAATTAAAAATAATTTGATCTGTTTTTGTTTAATTTTGAGTAACTAATGATTGCAAAATATAATCATATGATCTTAAATAAAATAAAAAAAACCGAAATTGAAGAAAATGTGATCCTAAAAACTCGAAATACCTAAAAATGATTTTTGCTTGAAAGGAAATTAAAAAAATATTTTAAGAATAAGGAAGAAAAGAGGGTTCAAATTTAAATTTAACGGTCAATTTTGATAAAAGTTAAGTATTTAGGTACAGAGCCTACAGTACGTTTAAATAATACACCAAACAGAAATAAATAAATATATCATAATATATCGTTCATATGGTAACAAATAAATAAATAATAAAAAAAGCAAAATAAAACCAATCCATCAATCAATCAATCATTCATTCATTTTAAGGGGAGATCGCTTTAATCTAATTGCTCTCCCTCTCTCTCTCTGAGTCTCCTGTCTGTCTCTGTATCCAGCCAGTCTTAGCTTTCTCTTTCTGAATAAATCAGGTATTTTTCAAGTAAAATTCAGTGTAGATTATTATTTTCTAATTGCACTTGTTTGATGTTTCTGTTCTCTCGATTGCTGACTAATCTGTGTTCTTGATCACATTAATTATCATCTCCCTAATGAAAAGCTCGAAACTTTTCGTTGTTAGATTGAATTTGTAAGTTTAGTTCTTGATTCTTTACTTCTCTATCGTTAATTAGGGTTTATTAGTATTTATTTAATACAATTATTAATGCTGTTTATGTGGGTTATTATTCTTTCTTTCAAGGTCAGGGAACGCCGATATTCCTTTCTTCTTTCTGGCAAGTTCATGTTTTTTCTAGTTTCTGTAAAGTTTGAGGCTTTGGATTTTGAAAATTGGGGTTTTTTTTGATTCAATTGGTTGTCCGTTTGGTCGATTGGGTATTTTCTCGTCGATCCTTTTGGTTATGGCTTAATCTTTTGGTTTCACATTGTGTGTATATTTTTTCCCCTCATCTTTTTCTGTGCTTGGTTCTTTGTTATGGTGTTTGGTATATTTGATTATGTACTGATGGTTCTAATTAGCTCAGTCATCCTTCTGTCAGTGCAAGTTTTGTATCGGCATCTTTATGATGAATTCAGTCTAGTTTATTTTAGTTTTGCCACTGGTGATAATACCATCGTAGCGTTCAGCCGTTCACTCATAAATTTGTGTTCGGTGTAAATAAGTAACTGACAAACTTAATACTTGTAAATGTGAAGCTTTCTGATACTGGCAGCGGCTTGATTTATTTGATCTTTTTTTTTTTTTTTTGTGGTGTTGTGAAGGTTGGGGGGCGTCTGTTACTTGAAATCCAGTGAAGCTTGCAAGTTGAAGCGCCATTCCCTCAAGGACGCACTCATCTTTTTCCGAATGGTAATTTTTTCTCCAGTCATTTATTAGTATCTAGTTTTGAGGATATTTTCTATAATTCAATCAATCAAGAAGTTTAGGTACTCTGAGTATTTGTGGGTCAAAAGGTTTCCTAAGGACTGCAAAACTTTTTTCCTCAGCCCAAATGCGGGGTGACATTTACCAGGCAAACCTTAATGGGTTGTATCTGATGTTATGTATTCGAAATGATGTTTGATATGGAAGGATTGCATATTCTGTCTGTATCGTATTCGAAATGATGTTTGATATGGAAGGATTGCATATTCTGTCTGTATTGGTTTTTTGTCAATGATAAAAAGGATCTTTTTCCTTTTCTCTTTGCCTCTGTTGTAAAATTTTCCTATTATATGGGCAAGCTCTAATAACTGTAGTTGGTAAGGATACTGTGACAAGGAATTAGCCTGGCAGTTATTGCTTTCTAGAGCACATTGCTCTTTTTATTTCAGGGAACCTCTATTTTGCATGTAGTTAAAATTTAACTATTCTGCATTAGATTGTTGACATTTGTGTACTAATACTTCTTCTTTGGATCACTTGTTTTAGGCAACCAATGAGAACCTCCCACCAAATGTTATCAAGCAACTTGCTAAGGAGTTGAAGAGTCTTGATGAGTCCCCTCCTGAGGGGATCAAAGTAGTAGTCAATGATGACGACTTTTCAACTATTTTTGCTGATATTGAAGGCCCAGGTATGTGATTTCTCGACTTGGCAATGCTTCCTCTAAGATTTAATATGGGGCTTTATAGTCTATACTGAGTTATGTTTTTGTTTTCCTCTTGTAGCTGGGACTCCTTATGAAAATGGAGTCTTCCGGATGAAGTTGAGGTTATCTCATGACTTCCCACACTCTCCCCCAAAAGGTTTGTTGTTCTCCATGTGTAATTAGTTGGGCATTATGATATATCTGTAATTATTGCGGCTTTCGTGTGGTTAAATATGTGTGGTTAAATATGAAATTTAATGGAAAGAAGTGTCAATGATTGTGCATTTTGATATACCATGCTTTAAACTAGATATGAATCGTGTAATTTTTTTTTGATTGACAGGTTACTTCTTGGCCAAGATTTTTCATCCAAACATTGCAACAAATGGTGAGATATGTGTGAATACGCTAAAAAAGGATTGGAATCCAACTCTTGGTTTGCGGCATGTTCTCATTGTAAGTTATATTTTGTCATACTCATTAAAACTACTTGCATGTGTTCCTCTGTTTCTGAACTCTCATTGGTTTATGATAATACCAGGTTGTCAGGTGCTTGTTGATTGAGCCCTTCCCGGAATCTGCATTGAACGAGCAGGCTGGGAAGATGCTGCTTGAAAATTATGATGAGTATGCCAGACATGCCAGGTCAGCTCACTAATTAATTATACCTTGTGCATACTTAATCGCTAAATACATACATTGACCGTAGAAAGCTTTTAGTAATTACTTAGTTAATTTTTGAAGGTTGTACACAAGCATCCATGCTAAGCCGAAACCAAAATTCAAGTCGGGGGCCATAACCGAGTCAACTACGGCCCTGAACGTTGACCAGAGCAATGCCTCCATTCTCAATGTTGACCAAAAGAGTGCCCCATCTGCCGCGGCAGCAGCGTTGCCATTGCCATCTCCCCTGGCTCCGACGGTGCCAACAACTGCGGCAGTTCTCCCGCATAAGAAGGAAGGCGGTGGAATTGCCAGAGTTCAGGCAGCAGACAAGAAGAAATTGGACGCCAGAAAGAAAAGTCTCAAGAGACTATGAAAGTCGGTGGTTGTCAAATGACCTATCGTCCTTTTTTTTTTTTACAGAACATATATGCTTTTGTCAAATGTGAACCTCAATAGCTACTGTAGCTCAATTGGTTAAGCACTGTCTCAGAATTTTCTATTTTCAAATTGAAGTCATGGGTTCAAAATATTGGCAATCAACCTTTCTCTTGTTCCATTTTATTTTTAGTTGCAGTCTAATATAACATTTAGAAAAGTGAGAAGGGAAACATGGGGAGAGAAAAAGAAAGACAACATGAGAGAGAGAGTGAGAGTGAGCGAGATAAAGAGACTTTTAGAGATATTTTTGAGTCTTCGGTTTAGAGATAGAGGAGGGTTTGTGGGTAAGCGTGGCCCAGAAGTTGTCAAACCACTTCGACTATTCAAAATTTTTGTGGGTAATCTTCCTACAGAGAGATCGAATATCATGAATGGTTTTATATTATTTTAGCAAGTTTTGTTCTCCCATTTTTTTAGCAATTCGGGTGGTTTCAATTGGACCTGAAATCTCGGAGAAGAGTCCAATAGTCAATTTGAGAATTCAATTTCCCTTGATTCTTGCACCAACTTCCCTAATTTGGTTACTGATATTGTGGAATCTCCATTCCTCCTTGCACCTCCGGTAATACCAAATATTTTGACAGGCGAGGATAAAAAGTTTTGGAATTCCACGATAGCAGATTTCTTGGAGAAACGTAGCTCTTCGACACAATCTAAGAATGTAACTGCTTTGGGTATTCTTGGACAGAATGTCCTAGTTGAAAATTCAAATAGAAATTTGTTCTCTTTGCCACTTCTAATCCCTGAAGTGTCTTCTTCATCGGCTAGAACTTCTACTCAAAATTTAAGAAAATCTTTGAGAAAGTGCAAGCAAATTTAAGTCAAACCTTAATGATTTAGATTGGCTAACTATTCAGAATTGCAAACATAATAAATTTCAACTTACGACAGCAGAGCTTATTAGTACATGCATCAATTCCAAAAGGTATTAAAGGGTTGAACATTTTTCTTTCCGACGAATCCTCAAGGAGGCATATGGTAATCTGACACGAATTGTTCCTGATGGGTATTGATGGAGCTTTGAAGTCTTCATTCGGAGTGTCTACGAAGAATGGAAGATTTAGATAATTTCACTTTTGATTATTCATCCTCGTTTCGTTTGCTTATATTTCCTTATATGAGCTTATTTTCTATTTGTGCTTAACTTACATATTTAGGAATGATTGTATAGCCATAATTTTTTAATCTTGTTTTGAGGGCAATATTGGTTTAGTCCAGGTGTTACGCATGACTTATCTACATTTTCTTCTTGAAACTACCTCTATCATGAAAAAACAACATTTAGAAAACTATTAGTTCATCTCGATTATCTCCAAACACCCTCGCAAGATTTTTCTAACATAATCTGCACACTGTTTATTTTCTAAGTAGTGTACAATATATTAACAATATTATATTATGTTATATAGAATCTAAAAGGTTATGTTAATAGCAGTTCTTTCCAACATATCTTTGATCTCTTCATTTTGAATTCTCGACACTAATCGGTTTTTCTTTCCTCGCATATTTAGTTTTCGTTTCTCCTTACAAAGTTCTATTCTTCTTGATATTTTTTCTTTTTATTTTTCTTTTGGATAATCTTTTATTTGCTAGAGTGGAGTAAATCTTTTGTGATATGAATTCAAATTCAGCATCTCTGCCATCGTCTCATGGAGGTGGGCGATTAAGATCAATACCATTTTGAAATGGACCACCTCCACAAGACGATGTCATCATCACTTCCATCTTAAATATTATCACGATTTCTCAGATTTTTTTTGCTAGCTTCATTGCTTGCGATCGGAGGCAAAGTCCTCACATTTTGTCAGAAACAAAACGAAGATCACGCATTTTGTCCGAACTTGTAGATCTTCAATTCTTCGACAAAGTCTTCACATTTTGTCCGAAACGAAACGAAGATCACACATTTTTTCCGAACTTGTAGATCTTTGATGTACTGAAGAATTGAAGATCGCGCATTTTGTTTGCCGGGATCAAAACAGCTATAACTTTTGATTCGGTAGTCAGAATCGTCATTATAATATAGTTTCGGAAAGCTCTCGAGAAGATCTACTAGTTGCCATGAATTTATCCAATCCAGCTTCGTTTCGGGCCTCATCCGAGTCAGTTTCACCTTTCGTCGGACCGGTTTTATGTTTGTGGACTTAAAAGCGGATTCAAAAGTGGATCCATGTTTTATTTGGTTTTTTTCATTCGAACTATTTAAACAATTTTCGTTGTTATTATTTGTTAACTTTGAATAAAATAAAATCCTAGTTCGACAGAATTTTTCAATTGTTCTTGACTTTCTTGATTGAAGCTCGATTATGCGCTACTTAGACTGTGTCAGACTACCTAAAACATCCATTGAAAAAGGGAAAAAAAGAATTCCATTGTTTGGAAAAAAAAATGCTAATTCGACAATATGAGCGGGCATAGACAGATACTCAAAATAAATATCTTAAGAAATATAATGAGGGTTGAAAAGGTGTTGATCAAACTTGGTTGGAAGCAATTCTAATTATATTGTCATAGTTAATAGCTACCTTTATACGACTTTATCCGTATTAGTAAAATAGCAACAATCAATTTCAACCTCTTTCTATCTCAAGTTATAGAGTCCATATTTCATTTGCAATTAAATAAGGGTTAAATCGTAAAACAATCTGCTTCGGAGCCCTAATCAGTAAAGCCCTATAAATATGATACACTTCCATCATAATTCTCAAATTCGTGTAAACCTTATCTTCTCTTCAATTTTTTATTTTTTTAATTTGCATCCTAACAACACCATTATAAACCATATATATTTTCTCTTTTGATAAGAGATATGACAGAAAAGAAGAAGAAGAAGAAGAACAACAACAACAACTTTTGCATTGGGTTTTCATCATCTAAAATCGAATTAACGATTTACTAGAATGTTAGATCACTCCAAGGTATGAAGGCGATGACACTGATCGGGTTGGAATGCCAACAAAAGTTGAGAGGCCAACAAAATTGAAGGTGGTTGGGGTGGAGGGGCCAACAAAAGTGATGGAGGCAAAGAAAAGTGAAGGTGGAGGTGGCCGAGGCAGGGGTGGAAGTCGAGGATGTGGGAGAGGTGGAAACAAAGGTGGAGGGGGCAGAGGCTGGGGCGGAGATGGAAACAATAGTGGCGGTGGAAGAGTTTGGGAAGGAGGTGGGAACGATAGTGGCAATGGAAGTGGCTGAAGTGGAGGTGGAAACATTAGTGGTGGTGGAAGTGGTTTGGGAAACAAATCTGATGGTAGTGGAAGTGGCTGGGGTGGAGGTGGAAACACAAGTGGTGGTGGAAGTGGTTAGGGAAACCAAAGTGAAGGTGGTGGAAGTGGCTGGGGTGGATGTAGAAACAGTACTGGTAGTAGTAGAAGTGCAAGGGGTAACAAACCTGCAGGTGGTGGCAGTGGAGATGCCAACAAGAGTGATGGAGGGTGGGGTAATAGTAGGCAACGAGTCTTCTGGGTGCTAAAGACTTGCGAAGTAGTTAAATGGTACCATAGTTGGCTAACGTTTTTTTTAAAGAACTATTACTTCTTGTAGTTGTGATATATCCTATATTTTGTATTTTTTTACCCATTTTGCAATAATATTAAAGGGATTGCCATGTATTTCAATTTGCCATTTAAACTTGCAATTAAAATACTTTAATTGGATTGTTCCTTTAGGGATTTGCTATTCTCACTAAAGTTTTTCTCACCATCACAAAAAACTTTAGTGGGATTAGCATTACCCATTTTTTTTATGTATAAGATTATTGTAAATTCTAATAACAGAATTAGTAAGTCAGTATTACACGCCATTCATCCGAGCCAACCATGAGACTAAGTTTTTTAGTAGAAAACAAGGTGTACACCACTTATGTTTCACCATACACACCCATTATGTCCCTTGCCAATTTACTTCAGTCTAAAAAACACACGATAGTTGCCATATTGTATATATTAGTTCAATGATGTGGAATATAATCACCCTCATCAACCACTTTGGTAGTGACATGTGGCATCCTACGCCTGGAATATTTTCCACATCACTAACCCTATTTTCGATAATGTAAAAAATCGTTAAAAAAGTTAAAACAAGAAGAGGTCCATGTTATGTTAAGGATGGGGGTCCTATGTTAAATTTCGTAAATTCGAAGTCCCCATTTTATCAATCATTTCTTTTGGAATTCTGATGATCTCGATTAAAATAAAAAAGATATGAAGTCGCTTCAAAATTCTTTGCCCAGTTCACAGAGGTTAGTAAATACAAACCGTGAGAATTCAAGCAACAACGACTACAAATAAAAAAATCCATGTTGCTGGTTGCGGCTGATCAATCGAACATATGATTGCGATTGATTTTATGTGCTCATATTGGAGCTCTTTGAGTTCCGATTGCAACTGTGTCCCTGATTCAATCCATATGCTTGATTAATGTTTCTATTTTCCTTCTTGTCAATTGAAACTATAAACAACCACTCCAACAACAACTTTCACATTGCTGTGTCCAAATAAAACAATAAACCACCATAAAAAAAAAACCTTCCTCTGCCATGTGCCTTTTACTTTTCTCCTTACTACCACTAATCATAGTTGGGATCACATGTTGCTATCTCCGGATATCGCCAAGTGAGGAGCGTCCGATGTGTTCTACGATTTCAACACATAATATGGAGGTTATAACGGATAAGGAAGATGTGAGCAAAAGAGCATTTGATAAATTCAGATCAAGGAGTTTGAGATCTACAGTTGAATTCACCAAAAAAAAAAAATATTTTTCGATTGATTTTTTTTTTTGATTTTTTGAGAGGTGAACTCTGGAGATGGGGAGAGAGACGGCTAATACAAAGAAAATAAAAATAATTTAATGTGATAAATTTGTTATATTAATATTGCAACATAACCAACTATAAAAATGGGAAGTGATTACATGACATTTCCAAGAAATGATTTGTGTACAATTTAGCCGACTTTCTAAAAAGAAAAAACTATTACAACTTAAAGTATATTAATGTGTTTTTGTGACCTCTATTAATGTAAGGGTTTTGATGGAATATAACTTCTAAACTAGAAAGCAAGTAACATGGAAACCTCCCAACTATAAATATCAACATAGGGATGTCTGTTCCCTAAAAAAATGTCACCCTTAAACTTTGTCTTCCTGAAAAAACGGATACGGATGTGATTTTTTTTTTGAAATGGCAGATGACTCATGTAACTGCATGCATGACTGATGGGTATAAATGGCTGCTATCGGATACATGTATGGTTTTTTTGGCAAACGAAAATGGCGAGGGATGAAAAGGGTGTGTATGGTGAAACGTGTGGGACGAAATTCTTGGTTTCTTAGTTTTTTAATTCCCTTATTTTTGAAATAAGAGCATGATTTGGTTCATATTTTAAATGAAATTAATACATCATGTAGACGGATATAAATTTATTTATAAACTTAAAAAAAAATAAGAGAGATGGTGTCTTAACTGTAGACTATGGTTAACTTAGCTGTATATATATTGTGTGTGTAGTCAAATGCTCTCCTGAAGAAAAATAAAAAATTCATCAATTGATCTTAACACTTATAAATTTTATTGCATGATTATTTCTAGATGAAGAAGGAAATGGAATAATGCTTCAAATTAAGAAACATGTTATTTCCATAAATTTACTTAATGTTTTACTTTGCACAAAAGAAATTGGCGCACGTTGACCCTGCCGCCCTGACCAAAAGGTTATAGGCTTGAAACTTGAGAGAATAAATGAAATATGTCTTGTTTAAGTGTTTTCAGCTATGAATCATCCAATTGATCTTTAAATTAACAAAAGCTAACATGTACACACTCAATAGATGGATTACCTTTTTTTTTTAGTAGGGGTAGTAAAAAACCAACAGAAGAAAACAAACCAAATTAATTATCTATAAGAAGTTACGTCCAGTGGATTAAGGGAAGACTCGTGTAGTTGATAATAAACAGATAACAAAGTAATAAATTGAACTTGAGAGTTATTAGCCACTAATCAATGCTCATTCTAATTGAACTGGGCATAGACAATTACTCAAAACAAATACATATCTTGAGAAATATATTGATAGTTGAAAAAGTGTTAATCAAACATGGTTGGAAGCAATTCTAATTGCACTGTCAGTCATAGTTAATAGCTACCTTTATACCATTTTATCCTTATTAGCAAAATGGCAACATCAGCTCTTTCTATCTCAATTCACAGAGTACAAATTCCAATAAGGGCTAGATTGTAAAATGATCTGCTTTGGAACCCTAATCACTCAAGCACTATAAATACACCGTGAAGATTGAAGATACATGGCCACCCTAATTCTCAAATCAAGCAAACCTTGTCTTCAACTTTTTTTCCCCCTAACGTCACAATTATAAGCCAGAAACATTTTCTCATTTGAAAAAAGATCATAATGGAAAAGAAGAAGAAGAAGAAAGAAAACCTTTCGCATCATGTTTTCATTATCTATATCGAATTAACGGTTTACCAGATTGTTAGGTCACTCCAAAGTATGAATCTTTCTTCTCTATAACTTATTTTAATTGTTACATATGTTTTTGTATTTCATAGATTTAATTTTGAACATTTTTACTCGGTAGTTTTTAGTTAGATGTGTGAGTCAAATAACATATGTGTTCATTTAAGCAGTTGTTGGAGGCAGAGAAAATCAAGCTTGAAAATGGAGAACCAAGAGATCTTCATCATGCAAAAGAATGAGAACTGTGCATACATCTTCAATAGTTTTGATGCTCTGGACATCGTAATGGTCAGAAAGGAACACTTCTTTTGTGCCATGGAAATTTCTTCCACCTCCGAAGGACTCCTCCGGTTTATAATACCATCTAATATTAATGTAAACTCCTGCTTGTCACTCTCAATGAGCTCAATATGTGCAACATAAGGGTCCTTCGATGGATCCGATGGCTGCAACAAGACGCGGTCACAAGCTGAGAGTCATAAAAATATTAAGATCCATTAGTATATTTTTTTTAATGAAGATTACTAGTTCTCTTTATTAGAGAGAAATTATGATTATTCCTTACGCTTGATGGTTTTGTTCATGTGTTTGAGAGTGAATGACTTCAGACGGTGGAGAGCCCATAAAGAAGGGCTTGAAGAATGGCCGGTGCTATGAACACTCAGGTGGAGCAAATCTCGAAGGTTCAGACTCACAAACGTATCAATGGATGCCGGAGCTGCATGTCAAATTTGTAGCTGCATTGTATTCACTCAGTTCCACAAATTAATATTCGATTTAAGAGGATCGGATCGATGTAATTGGAGTTCACACGTTGTGCTCCTTTTGTTGAGAGCCAAACTGCAGGATGAGAGTCAAAAGGGTTGTAGATAATGACAGAAGCATCAATATTACTAATTTAATGACTTTTTTCTATCAGAGTTTTCTTTCTTGGGTTGGAATTTTCTGAATGAGTGCTTTGTAATAAAAGCAAGCTCGATTTTTTTGACCCATTTTGCAATAAAAAAAAGGGATTAACATGTATTTTAATTTTAATTTGCATTTAAATTTGTAATTATAAGACTTTAATTGAATTGTTCCTTTTATGAATAAGATAATTGCAAATTCCACTTACATAATTAGTAAGTTATAATACACACTGTTCATCTGAGATAATCAAGCGATTAAGTTTTTTTTGGAGTAAACCGAGAAATATATCACTCACGCTTCATCATACATACCTTTTCGTTCCTTACCAATTTTTGTTAGCCTCAAAATCTCATGTTTACATGATAGTAGCTATTTTGCATTAAGTTTGATGATGTGGCACCTAATCACCCTCATCAACAATTTAGATAGTGACATGTGGCATCCTATGCGTGGAATATTTTCCACATCACTAACTCTAGATACCCTTAGACATAATGTCAAAAATTCAAATAGTTTGATGATGTGGCACCTAATCACCCTCATCAACAACTTAGGTAATGATATGTGGCATCCTATGCGTGAAATATTTTCCACATCACTAACTCTAGGTACTTTTGGGCAGAATGTCAAAAATTCAAATAGAGATTTGGTCCCTTTACCACTTCTAATCCCTGAAGTATCTTCTTCATCAGCTAAAACTTCTACTCAAAATTTAAGAAGATCTTCGAGAAAGGATGATATTGTTCTGATTTTTGGATGATGTATTGTTCTGGTTCTTGGAGAGTATGGAAATCTATCAGAAGGAAAATGGCAGAGCTCCAAATGCTACCTTGGGTCACTAGCCAAACCGATTCTTACAACCTGCTTTGACGAAGTGTAGTCCTGAGAAAGGAGTATCCCTGGAGTTATGAATTCTACACTCAAAATCAGTCATGGAGCTTAGTCTTGTTTGGAATATGCTCTGGCTCTGGTATTCTCCCTCCTCCGATGATCTTAATTGCTGCACTTGCTACATGATGTTATGTTTTGCTGCTGCGGCTGATGGTTTTGTTCTCTATTGGATAT
Organism: Rutidosis leptorrhynchoides; assembly: GCF_046630445.1. NCBI lineage: Eukaryota > Viridiplantae > Streptophyta > Magnoliopsida > Asterales > Asteraceae > Rutidosis > Rutidosis leptorrhynchoides. The sequence continues at coordinate 63,453 of NW_027266556.1, read as the reverse complement.
GGTTCTTCGTCTAAATGCTGCTGGGTTCTATTGTTGTTGGCATATGGTCTTGAATTTTGTTCTCATTTGTTTTTACTATTAAAATGCCATGTAATAGCTAGGAAGTTCATTGCCAATATTGTGGCTCTTCGCCATTGCTACTCTTTTCATTGTTTCTGAGGTTTATCCTCTCTCTTTTTACTTATTTTATCATTTATCAAAAAAACGAAGATCTTCGAGAAAGTGCAAGAGCAAATTTAAGTAAAACCATTATGATTTAGATGGGCTAACTATTCAAAATTGCAAATATAATAAATTTCAACTTACTGCAGAAGAGCTTATTGGTAAATGCATCAATTCTAAAAGCTATTAAAGGGCCGAACATATTTTTTTTTCCCTATGAAGCCTCAAGGAGGCATTTGTTAATCTATGACATGAATTGTTTCTAGGGGTATTGACGGAGCTTTGAAGTCTACATTTGGAGTTTCTATGGAGAATGGAAGATTCTTGATAATTTCACTTTTGATTGTTCATCCTCATTTCGATTGTTTATATTTCTTTGTACAAGCTTATTCTCTATTTGTGTTTAACTTCCATATTTAGAAATGATTGCATAGCATAGTTCTTTTATCTTGTTTTGAGGGCAACGTTGGTTTAGTTCAGGTGTTATGTATTGCAATCATCCCTACATTTTCTTCTTATAACTACCTCTATAATAAAAAAATAACATTTAGAGGAGTATTAGTTTAAAGCCTGTTTTAGTGTGTTCATCTCCATTACCTCCAAACACCCTCGCAATATTTTTCTAACATAACAGCTGATTTGTCGATTTTCTAAGTACTGTACAATAAATTAACAATCTAATATTATGTTATATAGAATCTAAAAGGTTATATTAATAGTAGTTTTTCCCAACATATATCTTTGATCTCTTGTGGAGATTTTGATATGGACCGATCATTTAACTGTGCTTTCTATTCCGTTTGCTAGTCACCGAGACGTCTATGATTTTTCCAATATTATTGATGACAACGAGAGTTCTCCTTATCTGTGCTGTACCAAATAATATTCAAATAAATTAAAGTGTATCATTAATAAGATCGATTGCTAGATCTTACCCTTTAGAAAACAGTACCAGAAAAAAATGGTAATCACTTAAACGAGCTTATAACTCGGGAGGAATTGAACAGCTCTACAACTCGGGATTTCGGAACCTTTTAAACAAGCCTACAACTTGCTAACTAATTAAGTATAGAACTTAAGATTCGAGAGCTACTAAACATTCCTACAAGTCGTTAAGCATTTAGCACGCCTATAAGTCGGTGAGCATTTAAACAAGCCTACACCTCGCTCAGCACTTGAACAAGCCTACAACTCGGAATTCTGGAAGCTCCTAAACAAGCCTACGAGTCGTGATAATTTAACAATCCTACAACTCGCTAAACACTTAAACAAGCCTACAACTCGGGATTTGTGTCAATTTAAAAATAAAAAATACGTTTTAAATTAAAATAAGAAACGATGAGCACAGCCACCGTCGTAAGCATGCTCTTCTTCCTCGACTCTCTGATTCTTTCTCCAATTCTCATTTCTCAAATACCTCTTTTTTTCTCTCTAACTTGTTATTCCTCCTCATCCAGACTCCGATTTTGTTTCTCTAATCTCCTTCCTCGTTTTAATTGTGTCACCCCAGGTAGTCGGTAGTCCACGTAGGATTATCTTGACCGATCCAGTCATTTAGGACCAATAGTCATATTGTTTAATAAATTTGGGACTAAAATTTGTATTAATAAAGTAACAGGATTACCAAGACACCAACTCTCGTAAAATGATAAAATTTTGGGAATGTCTCAATCTGATCATAGTCTAACCAGTAGTAGTATCGAAATATTAATGGAGGAACATTAAGATTATCAGGAATTGAGAGTACCGCTGTATCAGTACTTTCCTGTGAAGAAGGATTCAGTACCCGCCTTTGCGTACCGGCAATAACTGCCGCTGACGGCTCCTTCATGCTTAGTTGTGGCGTTGGCGGGCGTTAGCCGTCAAACAATCGAACGCTACAGCTCGTTTTCCGGCCGTTGGCTATTGCACGGTTAAGACAAGTATCACTTCTTTTGTGTTAACCCCATCTTGTCCTCTTTCAGGATGCGTTCAGAGGTCTGATAGCCGTGCTTACAGCCTTAGCTCATTTAATAAGAGTATCATAAGTAACCGACGGTATGTATATGTGTGTAGGATTAATGCGGTAAAATAAAATTCAATCATACGAAAACTTTCAAATATTCCAAATTATACGCCATAAAATGAAAGTGTACATCATGCCATATTAATTAGGTAGGAATCTTATAGATAATAGAGAGACTTTTTTCAATTTGTTCAATTTGTTCCAATTACAATTTAATTGCAAATTTTATTGTCAAATCAATATCCGACACATGACATTTTAATTAGAAATCAAATTTGTGTTGAATTAGAATTTAAAAACACAATAAAATAATAAACAAACTACTATGAATTTTATAGACAATAAGATACTATAGTATTACATTAATTTTAAAAAATTAATAATTAAATAACCACAAAAATCGTGGCTTTTTCAAAAAAATAAAAAATTGCAAACTGTGCCATTATCTCCTTTTTATTATTTTTTGTTTTAGACAAATCTAATTCCTAATTAATCTCCCTACCAAATCCGATTCCTAATTATATTAGGATTTGAAAAATACAATAAAATAATAAAATAAATTATTATAAAACAATTTGGAATAATTCTATTAAATTTAATAATTAATTTATAATCCCCACTTTGACTGATTCTTCGTAATATTACGAATATATTATGGATTCCTAATTAATCTCCCCAAATTCAATTCCTAACTATTATATATATATATATATATTTTTGAATTAGTATTTCTAATCATATGATATTTTTTTTTTGTTCTCTTTGTTTTAGGAGTATATATATATAGCTATATGCAACATACTAACTTCACATCCGTACGAACAAAAATTTTCGGTACGATTTTCTTTTGCTAAGCTAGATTTGTTTTATTTCAAAAAGAAGATTCGGGTAAGGATTTTTTATTCTCATCAATACAACTATCAATATAACATTCTATTGTTGTGTAATCAACAAAATTATATTAAAATAATTATCTTTTCAATCTTTTGATTATAGATCGTTTTATTCTAGGATGGCGTCAAAATATTCTCAAATCGATGATATTTGTCCCGGACGTATTGATTGGAAGATTAGGACTCACGTCTTAAATCTTTGGACAATACCAAATTTCTGTAGCCGTATAGGAGATGGAAGTATATAGATGATTTTGCTTGATGATAAGGTTTTTTTTTATCCTTAGAATATTTATGATGTTGAATTTTTAGAATTTTAATGTATCTAATAAATTTATCTTTTATAAAATATTTTATTTTGTGTAGCATGGCCGCATTCAAACAACAATAAAAAAGATCTTCTTGCAACATATAGACAACAAATAAGTGAAGGAGAAGTATATAGTTTCTAAAATTTTTTCGTCTCTGAACCTACCAACAAACAAACTTAAAGCTACTAGAAAACAAACTTAAAACTACTAAAAATCAATATAAATTGTTCTTCTTGAAAAATACCATAGTCGAAAAGATTTCGGATGAAAGGATTTCAAAATTTACTTTTAATTTTGTGAGTTTTGATTCAATTTTAAATAAGGAGAAAGAATCGTTTATGTTTGGTAAGTTTACTTTTAACTTTTATATTTAGTTTTCTTTGTTTTTTTTTGGTTATAATCATATAGATCTTTTAAAAATACAGATGTTATAGTGCATGTCGTGGAGAATAAAAAAATAAGGGAAATAGTCAAGCCAGACAAGATAATGAAAGTGCTTACCTTTGTTATAGAGGATTTGGAGTAAGTTTTTTTTTTATCATTATTTATGATATAAATTTAATTATGTCATTGATTTAATTTTGTTTCATTTATTATGGTTTTTTAATTTAAATGCTTATTTTTCCCCTATGCTCAAGAAAAAAGAGGATTAATTGTACTTTCTGGGATGCTTTTGCCGAGAAATTAAATGAAACTATATTGGATGCTACAACTTTACAGAAATCAATAGTTGTTATTTTACAATCGGCTGTTACGAATACTTTTAATAGTAAGTTCATCAATTTTCTATATTAATTTTTTTTTAAAATCTCATAATATAATGTATACCATAACAAATTTTAAATCATTTTAAATTACAGAAATTCTTGGAATAAGTAATAATTTTCAAGAAACAAAGATCTTCGTCAACCCGAATCTACCTGAAGATGTCGAATATAGCCAAAAGTAATTATTTTATACCATAGATTGATTTTAATTTACACTAGATATTTTTTTTTTTATGATTTTACTTACTGATTTTATGGTGTATTGTAGACTTAATGATATAGGCTCCTACGCACAAATTATAAAATTCCTCCTTACGAAAAGAATCACAGTTAAAGAACTTTTTATATCTCCAGAGATAATAATAATTTCATAGTCTTAATTTATTTGGAGAATTTATTATAATCAAACCTATTAAGAAAAGTAAAATATTCAAAATTCTATTACAGGTGGCACTTTTTACAATGCTTGCACGAATAATCGAAGTCGAGTCCATCGAGAACTGGTATTATGAAGGATGTACCATGTACAATAAAAAAGTTGAAAAGAATGGACCAAAATGGTGGTGTCCAAAGTGTCAAGACCTGGTGACCGCTGAGCCAAAGTAAGTTATCGAAAATCCATATTCGTAAATTTATCCGTTTATGCTAATAGTAATGTTATTTTTTTAGCCTTATATATCGATCCTTATATTAATTATAGGCGATATAATTTATTGAGCCTTATATCCTGTACAGATGTAAGTTTTAATTAATTGGTTATATTGCTGATTCTGAGCCATATCACTAAATTTAAGGGTAAAGCGATATAAATTTAACAGCATTCTACATGGGCTCTAAATAAAGTGCCAACTCCGATCCGCTAATGCATATTTCAACACAAGTCAATTATTTATCATGGTTTTTTTTTTCTTTCAGATTTAAAATGCAAGTGAGAGTCCGTGATCGTACTAGAACAACATCATTAATGCTATTTGATTGAATGGTGAAATTGTTGATCGGCAAATCTGCAACGGACCTTATAAATCCATCAAACAAGGTAGAAAATAAATTGAGCTTATGTTTATGTTTCTATTTAAACGTGTTTGTAAACCACCTTATCCATTTTCTGATCATCATTAGGAAAAATCAAATAAAAACCTCTTAGCTGAATTTGAGGCAATTGCCGACGAGAAGCTGTTGTTCAAATTTGGAATTACCGAGGAGGATCTATTCTCGGATTGGGATGTAAGTTATACCGTTAAGCGAGTGACATTAGACGAGGGTCTCATTAAACAGTTCAAGGATAAACACTTCACTCGAATAAACTTTTTCACATTTACCTTACACATATATATAATATTATAGTTGGGGCTTCCTTATTTATCACCTGTATTTTTAACATAAAAGCTTGATTTTTTTTCTTCTAGACTTCTGAGAAAGAAGAAGAAGAAGAAGAAGTCGATGCGGATTTGGAGGTATAAACACTATCAATTGAATCTTTAAGAATCAAGTTATAATTTTAAGTCAATATTATTTATTTTCCTATTCTAATTAAGAAATCAAAACATAATAAAATAATGATTTCTAATAAAATTCTACTAATTACTTATTCCTAATCATATATCAATTATTTATTTTTAATCATATGAGATTCTTATTCTCTTTTATCTTTGCTTTACGAGTATATATATATAACTATATGCACCATACAAAATTCACATCCGTAAGAAAAAAAGTTTCCCGTACGATTTTTTTTCTAAGCTAGCTCTGTTTTTTTCAAAAAGAAGCTTCGGTAGGATTTTTTTGCCTCATCAATACAACTACTAATTATTTAATTAATTAACATAATTTTTTTTTTTATTGTGATCGATGGATTTTTTTTTAATTAGGAGAAGTTTTGTTTTGTTTTTATTGTGATCGATTTTTTTCCCACCATAATAACATTCTATTATGGTGTAATCAACGAAATTATATTGAAATAATTATCTTTTCGATCTTTTGATTATAGATCGTTTTATTATAGGATGGCGTGAAAATCTTATAGACAATAGCAAGACTTTTTCAATTTTAAATTTGTTTGAATTTGTTTCAATTGTAAATTCAATTACAAATTTTTCCTATTCCTAATTAAAACGGGCATATCTTTTTTTTCCTATTCAGACGGACATATTATTAAAAAAATATTTCTAATCAAAGTATAATATGTATTATTTTCTTTCTAATTTTTTATTAAACTATTATTCCTAATAAAAATCCGCTATATTGTTTTTCCATTCTTAATTAAAATGAACATATCTTTTATTTCAAACAATAGAAAAAACTGAATTGATCATATGCAATTATAAATTTTACTATCAAATCAAATCTTGATATGTAATTTTTATTTTTTGCTATGTTTATTATTTTTGAAAATAAAATAAGATTTGATTCTAATATGATTGTAGATTTTGAAATAAAATCAAAATAATTATAATTGATATGAAGTTACAATAATTCTTTTTTGATATAATATTTGATATATATTTATTAATGTTTAATACAAATAATTATTATATGATATATTTAAATTATTAATTTTTAAAAATACGGTATTTCCGTCCAACGGACGGGCCCACGGTTAATTTTCAAACATAGTGTGATTGTATCAATAGTGTAATCTTACAGAGAAAACAAAAAAAAAAAGAAAAAAAAAGGAAAAGAAAAGTGTGATTGTATACGTGCCATGTGAACGGAACATACTATGTAAATAATGCATACACATATTTATTAACCCTTAATAAAATAATTATAATATTAACAGTGTATAATTAGAAGTCGCGAAACTATGAATTTATTTTTGGATGTTCAAAATATAAATACAAATAATAAGCGAGGCTCGACGTTTAGCCGAAAAATGTGCCTGCTAAAGGTTCAAAACGAAATTTTTATTTTTTTAAGTAGTACATGTATTCATTTGTAATTGGCTTCTTCTATATCATATGAGTACATACCTCCTTTAATTATAAAATTATTATTAATTATCAAAAAAAAAATGGTTATTATAAATACGTTAAGAAAGTCGTATCGAAAGTGTGAAAATAATCAAATTTTAAACTCTACTATTTAGATTGTTAAAAATTGTATTGTCATTAGAAAGAAAAAGAAAAGAAAACAATTTAATGAAGTGTTGAAAATGATACACAGATTTTTTTTGAGAAATATTTTTAAATATATTATTTTCAAACATAATAGATAAATAATTTTTTAACTTTAAAATAAAATATTTATTAAAAAAAATTGAATTTTTAAGGAGAAATTACTTTAAATTTGATAAAGCACTTCATAAATAATTTATTTACAAATGATGACGAGTTGGATTTTCATTTGTGACGACAATATTGATTGATTGTCATATATTGTGTTGAATAAATAAGATTTTTCTATTTTTATAGAGAGATTTGGTGATGATTGATTAATTAGTGTATTGAGTGATTTTTTTAATTGTTACGGAGAAAGGAAGTGTAGTGTTGGGTGTGGGCTGATCAAACCACAAAACCAACTAGAGTTTTGTTTGTATGGCCAATATGTATAATTTTGTTTTCCATATATATATATATATATATTCAGCTTTGATTTATACATAATTTTTTTTCCTTTAAAATTTTTGGGTGGTCAATTGAATACCCTTAGATCAACATGCTTTCACCCCTCATAATTGATAGTATAAACCTCGTCCCTTAACCATTAGGTCTGAGGTTCGATCTCTCAATCTTTACGAATAGAAAAAATTATGTGGACTGTGGCCAGTTCCTTACGCTTCATGCGTTGACAATTAAAATGAAGTATTAATCTCATGGTTGTCGGTTGTGAGGATACCCAAAAAACTTAAACTAAATATCACCCAGATAAAAATAAAAAATTAATCATATTAACACTTTTTATATAATTTTCACATGATTATTTCTAGATGAAGAAAGGAAGCATTAATGCTTCAAAGGAAGACACATTTTAATTTCAGAACTTCACTTACTATTCAAGTTGAACGTGTAGATTCCTAATTTCCATATTTTGAGGAATATCAGTTTGCCAAAACTGCTTTAATTAAATCTGTCGGCTAACCTTCAAAATAGATAAATAGAATCTGTGTATGCTTGTTCAGTGTTCTTCAGCTTTTAGTACTCCAATTGGTCTCTAAAAAATATGCTAACTTCTACAGTACACTCCCCTCAGCAATGGATGGATTACCTAAAATACCCATTGGTAAAAAAAGAACTCGATTTTTCGCTGGCATTACTTACGCGCATTAGATAATGAGAATGCTGGTGTAGTTGATGTTAATATCTTATTAGTGACTAATCAATGTTATTTCGACTATATGAGTGGGCATAGACAAACACTGAAGATAAATATTTTAAGATATATGAGGTGGTTGAAAAACTGTTGATCAAACTTGAATGGAAGCAATTTTAAATATATAGTCATACTTCGTAGCTAGAGCCATGCAAACTCATCTTCATTAGTAAAATAGTAACATTCCATTTCAGGCTCTTTCTATCTCATGTTACATATAGTCCAAATTCCATTCATAATTATATAAGAGTTAAATTGTAAAATGATCCGCTTCGGAACCCTAATCAGTAAAGCAGTATAAATACATACACTGAAGATTCACGAATCACAATACATAGCCATCCTAATTGTCAAATTTGTGTACACCCTCTCTTCTCTTCTCTCCATTTTTTTTTTTAATTTGCAACCTAACATCACCGTTATATGCCAGAAATATCTTCTCTTTTGATAAGAGACCATGATGAAAAGAAGAAGGAAATTTTTTTTTGCATTGTATTTTCATCATCTAAATCAAATTAGCGATTTATCAGATTGTTAGATCACTCCAAACTCCAAAATATGAATCTTTCTTCTCTTTAACTTGAGAGAGGTGGAGGTTGAGGAGGTGGGAGAGGTGGAAATAGAGGTGGAGGGGGCAGAGGCCGGGGCGGAGATGGAAACAATAGTGGCGGCAAAAGAGGTTGGGGAAGAGGTGGGAACGATAGTGGTGGTGGAAGTGGCTGGAGTGGAGGTGGAAACACCAGTGGTGGTGGAAGTGGTTTGGGAAACAACTCTTTTTTGATGATGGTAGAAGTGGCTGGGGTGGAGGTGGAAACACAATTGGTAGTAGTGGAAGTAGATGGGGTAACAAACCTGCAGATGGTGGCAGTGAAGATGCCAGCAAGAGTGATGGAGGGTGGGGTAGCAGTAGTGGAGGCAGCGAGTCTCTGGGTGGTGAAGACTTACACAGTAGTTGATGGCAAGCTGTATCTTTTTCGACCCATTTTGCAATGATATAAAAGGGATTAACATGTATTTCAATTAGTCATTTAAACCTATAATTAAAAAACTTTAATTGCATTTTTCCTTTTTGGAATTTATATTCCCACTAAAGTATTTTCTCACCATCACAAAAAGCACATTTTGTCGATTTGGAAAAAAACTTTCTCACCATCACAAATACACATTTTCATGGATTTGGGAAAAAATTTAGTGGGATTAGCATTATTTCTTTTTTTTTTTATGTATAAGATAATTGTAAATTTTAATTAAATAATTAGTAAGTCAGTACTACACGCTATTCATCCGAGCCAACCAAGCGATTAAGTTTTTTAGGAGAAAACAAATCGTACACCGTTCACGTTGCACCATACACACCTATTTTGTCCCTTACCAATTTACTTTAGTCTTACACGATAATAGCCATATTGTATATATCAAGTTCGATGATGTGGAACCTATACGTGGAATATTTTTCACATCACTAACCTTATTTTCGATAAAATAAAAAATCGTTAGAAAAAATAAGATAAGAGGAGGTCCATGTTATGTTAAGGAACGGGGGTCCTTTGTTAAATTTCGTAAATTGGAGGTCTCCATTTAATTAATCATTTCTTTTCGAATTCTGATATTCCCGGTTAAAACAAAAAAGATACGAGTTTCGCTTCAAAATTCTTTTCTTTGCCCGATTCACAAAGATTAGTAAAATACAAATCGTGAGAATTCAAGCACCAGCGACTACAAATCAAAAAGCACATGCTTACTTGTTGCAGCTTATCAATCGAACAGATGATCGCGATTGATTTTATGTGGTTGCATTGAAGCTCTTTGAGTTCTGGTTGCAACTGTGTCCCTGATTCAGTCCATATGTTTAGTTAATCTTTCTCTTTTCTTTTTGTCAATTGAAACTATAAACAACCACTCAAACAACTACCTTCACACTATTGTGTCCAAATAAAACAATAGAACACCATAGATAAATCACCATGAAAAAACCCTCCTATGCCACGTGCCTATTACTTTTTTCCTTACTACCATAGTTAGGATCACATGTTCTTATTTTTGGTAGAACCCTGAGCTTTCGAACACCGACGAGCTCAAAATTGTATGGAAAACGAAGCAGAGAGAACAACAACAGCAAGCACTATAATTTAATTTGCAGAAAAATTTTAAAACTAGAACACATATGCACTAAACAAAACTATGATCATATCCTTCATGTTGATTCGATTCTAACTTAAATTTAAGACTTAACGTCAGTATCTAATGTGTTTGGGACTTAGAAATCTAATTTAGGTGAACGAAATTCTAAGAAACACTCAATCAATGTAACCAAACTTTTAAACCGAGAAAAAGATGAAAATGACGATTTCAAAATTACTTCATACCATCTTAGAGACGAAAATGATTACAAAAAGCCTTTACATAGACATTCAAAAATTTAACCTACCTGACATGGAAAATAGAAATGAATTACAAGCTGGATGTTTATGTAAAAATCAGAATCCAAAACCAGAAAATGAAAAACTATATATGATTTACTTTTTACACGATCTCTTCTTCTCTTGACTTCAACTTGTATTTTCACCTTAGAGTAATTCACAACGTGTTTTCGAGTAGGTAACACTGTAAAACTATCAAAAATTACAATCTAGACTTCGTCTTCTTCAACTCAACAAAGACACCATTTTTGTTGACTTTTTGCTTGACTTCCATTTCGAGCTTGATCAAGACTGCAGCAACATCCAAACTCCTTCACCACACTACTAACCACTCAACTGAAGCTTAACTTTACTAAAAATAACTTTTTAATTTGAATTTCTTTATAAACTTGATGAACAAGAAAAACAGAGTACAGACTCACTAATGCCATCTTCACCAATGCTTTAGAACTTCAGTTTAAGCATTCAGACACCGTGAATGACTTGTCCTTAACGATTCGGAATCAACGAATTCGACTGCAATGACTCACAATAAAAATGCCCAATTCTAGTTCTTCAGTATACAACTCGATCACACATTGTGAATTCTAGACCATGTCAGATCAAATTAAGCTTGCAAACTACTTCATAGCAACTACACGAAGCTACCCGTATTGTCAATTTAACTAATCTTATTCATTACTGCAGAAATTGAAATTCAGACATGAACAGTAAAGATAGAACCCTAACCAAATTGGGATTTTTCGAATGACTGATATGCGAAGCAATTGAAGGGTATGTCGTTGCTCCCGACACTTCCTTGAATCTTTTCCACAGTTGTCTGACCTTCCCAAATTCGTCCTCCGGCTGGTGAATGCCGTCTTTGTTTTCTCCAGTCGGACCCCCAAAGTTTGCCACAGGTACACTAAGGTCCCTGAAGTTTTGACGATGTGTAGTTTCGTCTTTTCTGCAAAGTTCATTTTCTTCTTCCCTATTTAGCCTTTCAACACACTGTTTTGATTCTTTCTCCTTCAAAAATATCATAATCTGCCTTAGGATCGTCTTCCTGATCAGATTGGTCGAGATTATCTTCTTCTTTGTGGCTTTCTTCTTCTTCTTTCAACTTTGTTTCTTTTGCTGGAAGCTACTACCATCTTTTATTTTTTTCTTTTCTTTCTTTGCTGCAGCCATTTTTGCCTCAATGATCTCAAGTTCCTATAGACGATCCAATCCAATAGCTCCTCCTTCGTCAAGAGAAACTTGAATCATTCCAATTAACTTGATTAAGGCATCAAACCTCCATTTTTACAAGGATTTGGTAAAAGTATCAGCTAACTGATATTGAGTTTTTTAGAATACCATCTTCACTTGTTTGTCTTCCACCAAATCTCTGATAAATTTGTACTTTACCAGAATGTAATTTGATCTTGAATGGTTGCCTGAATTTTCTGCCATTGCAATTGCAGAGCTTGAATGACAGAAAATCTTCTCACAGCTTTCCTTTAACTCTCCAATGTCTGACAGAACTTTCTTTAGCCACACCACTTGTCTTGCTGCATGATTGACTGTAATGAATTTTGCTTTTGCTGTGGACTGTGCAATAACACTCTGATTCTTGGAGCTCCAGCTAAAAATTTCACTACCAAAATTGCAATAGTATCCACTTTTGCTTCTGCAATTTTCTCCCATGACATAAGTGGCATCACTGAAGACAAGAAATTCTCCAGTTCCACCTTTCTTAAACTAAATGCCAAAATTGATGCTGTATTTGACATATCTGAATATTCTTTTCAGATAGACAACATGAGTTTTGGAGCGATTGTCACTGAAATTTACCATCATATTGACTGAACAAGCAATGTCAGGTCTTGATGCACATAGATACATTAATGAACCAATCATGCTTCTATAAAGAGATGAATCAAACTTCTCTCTAATATTTGTAGGCTGCAGCTTGAGTTGGTTTTTCATGGGAATAGAAATCCCATTACAGTCCTCCATTCTGTATTTCTTGAGCATATCTGCAACATATTTCTTTTGATGAATGAAATTTCCAGCTTCTCCTTGTTCAATCTCCAATCCAAGGAAATATTTCATCTCTCCTAGGTCTATCATTTGAAACTCAACTTTCATCATCTTTTTGAATCCTTCTACTACTTCTGCATTAGTTCCAATGATCAATAGATCATCCATATAGAGTGATAGAATGATTTTTGCTCCTCCTTGATTCATGATGTAGAGTGTTGGCTCACTTTCACTCTTCAGTAAACCATTTTACAGCAAATATGAGTTAATTCTAGAGTACCAAGCCCTAGGAGCTTGTTTTAGCCCATACAAAGCTTTCACAAGCTTGTATACCTTCCTTTCTTCACCAGGAACAATGAATCTTTCAGGTTGTTGAATATAAACATCTTTCTCTAGATATCCATTCAAGAATGCAAACTTGACATCCATTTGATGAACCTTCCGGCCATTATTTACAGCCAAAGCCAACAACATCCTAACTATATCAAGCCTAGCTACTGGTGCAAATGTCTCCTCATAGTCAATAATATACTCCTACTTATATCCTCTCACCACCAATTTTACTTTCTGTCTATTAATAGTTCCATAAGCATTTAGCTTAGCTCTAAACACCCATTTAGTGTCACTTCACATCTTCTGGATTGCCTATCAGGATCCATGTTTCATTGTCTGTGATTGCATGCTATTTTTCTTTCATTGTCTGAATCCATTCTGGTGATTTCTTAGTTTGTTTGTATGTTCTAGGCTCAATACTAGCTGTCATGACTTCTTCTGCATTCCCTAAAAACTCAATTAAATCTGGTGTTGGTGTTGGTGTCGGTACTGGTTGACACATCCAACAACAAAAATGGGAAGTGATTATAAGACATTTCCAAAGAAAAAAAAAATGGGAAGTGATTTAGCCGACTTTCAAAAACGAAAAAAAATATTACAGGGCAAAGTATATTAATGTGTCTTTGTGACCACCGATAATGTCAAGGGTTTTGATGGAGAATAACTTCAAAACTAGAAAGTAAGTATCATGTGAACCTCCGAACTATAAATATTAACATAGGGACGTCTGTTCCCTAAAAAAATGGCTAGGGATGTGGAAAACTTTTTGGAAACGACAAATGACACGTGGAATCGCATGCACGACTGATGAGGATAAGGGTATAAATGGTTGGTATTAGATACACATATGTTTCTTCTGGCAAACGAAAATGGTGAAGGATGAAAAGGGTGTGTATAGTGAAACATGAGGCACAAAGTTTGGCTTTTTTTTCTTCCTTTCGAGTCAATTCGTTGACCATTTGATGATTGGGTATTTTCTCGTCGATCCTTTTAGTTACGACTTAATCTTATGGTTTCATTTTGCGTGTATATTTTTTCCCCTCATCTTTTCTGTGCTTGGTTCTTTGCCATTCTCACGGGTTTTTTTTTTGAGTCAATTAGTTGACCTTTAGATGATTGGGTATTTTCTCGTCGATCCTTTTGGTTATAGCTTAATCTTATGGTTTCATTTTGCATGTATATTTTTTCCCCTCATCTTTTTTTTCTGCGCTTGAGGGCGAGCCTTGGTGCAACTGGTTAAAGTTGCTCCTTTGTGGTTTGGAGGTCACGGATTCGAGTCACGGAAACAACCTCTTTGCAAATGCAAGGGGAATGCTGCGTACTACGACATCCTCCTCCATACCCCCCAAAGCGGGTAACCTTACCGCATCGAGATTTGTCCTTTATTTTTTCTGTGCTTGGTTCTTTGCCATTCCCACAAGGACGCACTCATCTTTTTCGAATGGTAATTCTTTCTCCAGTCATTTATCAATATCTAGCTTTGAGGCTATTTTCAATATTGAATTAAGTGAAAAGTTTCGGTACTCTGAATATTTGTAGGTCAAAAGGTTTCCTAAGGGCTGCAAATCTTTTTTGCTCAGCTCAAATCCGGGTGTCATTTATTAGTAGTAGTCAATGATGATGACTTTTCAACTATTTTTGCTGATATTGAAGGTCCAGGTATGTGATTTCTCGACTTGCCAATGCTTCCTCTAAGATTTAATATGGGGCTTTATGGTCTATACTGAGTTATGTTTTTTGTGAGTTATGTTCTGGTTTTCCTCTTGTAGCTGGGACCCCTTATGAAAATGGCGTCTTCCGGATGAAGTTGAGGTTATCTCATGACTTCCCACAGTCTCCCCCAAAAGGTTTGTTGTTCTCAATGTGTAATTAGTTGGGCATTATGATAAATCTGTAATTATTGCGGCTTTCGTGTGGTTAAATATGAACTTTAATAGAAAGAAGTGTCAATGATTGTGCATTTTGATATACCATGCTTTAAATTAGATATGAATCGGGTAATTTTTTTTGTCTTACCAATTTCTTTTTGATCGACATGTTACTTCTTGACCAAGATTTTTCATCCAAACATTGCAACAAACGGTGAGATATTTGTGAATACACTAAAAAAGGATTGGAATCCAACTCTTGGTTTGCGACATGTTCTCATTGTAAGTTATATTTGGTCAAACTCATTAAAACTACTTGAATGTGTTCTTTTGTTCTGAATTGTCACTCTCATTAATTGTGTTTTGATAAATAAATAAATAAAAGTAAAATAAAATATTTTCATCTTATAGACAATAGTGGGACTTTTATTTTTAAATTTGTTCTAATTATAAATTTAATTGTAATTTTTATTGTCAAATCAACATCCGACACATGTTGTTTTATGCCTAATCAATTTCCTATCTATTATTTTTTTTAAAAAAATCTTAATAAAATTATAATACACTATATTTTTTTTCTAATTTTCTTATTAAACAATTTTTCCTAATTAAAATCCATTATATTAATTTTTTCTATTCCTAATTAAAACGGACATGTCTTCTTTTTTCCTATTCAAATAGATATATTATTAAAAAAAATTAATCCTAATCAAATTATAATCTATATTATTTTTTCTACTATATTATTATTCTTAATAAAAATCTGCTATTTTTTTTCTTATTCTTAATAAAAATGGGCACATTTTATTTTTCAAACAATTAATAATTTTTCCTACTTAAAATTCATTTTTCCTATTACTAATTAAAAAAATATATTTTTTTCTATTCAAACGGGCATATTATTAAAATTATTATTCCTAATCAAAATATAATATATATATTTTTAACTAAACTAATATTTTTAATAAAAATTCGCTGTATTTTTTTCCCATTTTTAATTAAAATGGACGTATCTTATTTTTCAAGTAATAGAAATAACTAAATTGATTAGATATAATTATAAAATTATGAAATCAAATCTTGATATGTAACTTTTGTTTTTTGCTATGTTTATTATTTTTGAAAACAAAATGAATTTTTAATTTTAGGATTGTAGATTTTGAAATAAAATCAAAATAATTATAATTGATATAGATTTAAAATAATTATTTTTTATATAATATTTGACATAAATTTAATATGAATAATTATTATATAATTTTTTTATATAATATATTTAAATTATTAATTTTTAAAAGTACAGACTTTCCGTCCAACGAACGGATCTACTGACTTGTGTAATAAATTTGTTATATCATTAATTTCAACACCATCAACAATAATAATGGTAAGTTATTACATGGCATTTTCAATGAATGATTTATGTAGGATTTAGTGGACTTGGGAAAATATATAAAACAATATTATTTTTGTATTTGAATAGTTGTCATTTTGAGCTTTTCACGTCTTTTTTTTTAATAAAGGAGGGTTAATATGATTGAGTAAAGTCGTGTCAATTTATCAATAATTTTCTGATGAAACTCACCCAACCCTCCAAATTAAGACAAAACCGTTGGTATTATCAATAAATATCCTCCACAACTCGACTATTGAGACGAATTACAGCTAAAATAAGATACAGACAGACCTATCAAAACCTTCCAAAATCAAATACAGACATACGACATCACAAAGATGCTAAAATAATAATAGTGAAACAAACAAGTAAACAAAGATTAAAAGTGACAAAGTAAAAAGAAAGCATAAAACTCGAAAAATGCTATATACTCTTCCTCTTCTTCGTTCCCATTGAATATCACCACGAGATGTAGAAGCTTAGCAATCAAATAACATAAACTCTTAAATATAACTTTGTATCAATATGTCCGATACATAATAAAAAAGAGATCATTCCATCGTAAAGTGACATCCTCGAAAATAGTTAAATTTTCCCTTTCCATAAAGTCCAAGATACCACAAAAACATGATCAACACAAAGTCCTTGTTGTGCACGGCCAACTATCAGCGATTGCCTTTACACCAAAAATCATCAATATTAGTTGCCATACATAACATAATTTCTATACATAAATTATTTTTATTTTATAATTTTATCTCTTTTTATCAAATTATTAATTATATATGGTCTAAAATTAGAAAAAATAAAAATATAAAATATATTAATATTTTTAAAACGTCAAATATTTAAATACAAAAAACATCAAAAAACGTTATTTATTTATATACGAAAAGAATATTATTCAAAATATGATAATACCTTTTTGTATTATGAAAAAATAATACGCTTTTGTGGCCACTGTTAATCACTAGAGTTTTGCTAGGGTAGAACATCTGAACCAGAAAAATTAAAATAAAACTACAAATATTAACATAAAGACCTTTGTACCCTTAAAAAAGCGCCACGTTAAAATTCTCCTAGAATTGTTTTTTAACGAATTTTGATATGTCTCGTAAAAACCACGGCTACTGATTGAAAAATAGAAACTTTGAATAATGAGCTGCAAACTTATTGTAATTTTTGTCAATAAAAAAATCTGCAGATTATAAAATGAGAGCCTCAATATTTATATGAGCTTCCTCATGCATCCCTAATTTACTCGATTCTATCTAATGGAGTCGGCTATATGAATCCTCGCGTTTAGAGGTAAACATACTCTCTCCGTCCATTTTTAATTGGCACATCTTGAAATTTTGAGCGGACTAACAAAGCTAATCATTATAGATATATACTAATCAATAATTCGTCCTAAGTTCATAGCATCAGCTCAATTCCTTCGAGTTTGGAATTGTTCTGTGTTTTTCGAATGTCAAAGGTTTTGGTAAAACATTTCGTCACCTTAAGTTTTTCTATAGCTCCTCTTTGTACTTTCAAAATCTTATCAATCTAGTCCTCCGTCTTTCTTTCATTCCTTTGCGGAGTCTTCTTATGTATAGCTCCTCCCTGCACTTGACCTCCATTTATATTTCTCTTAATCAACTTCCTTATTTCTTGTTTAATCAAAATCCATATCTTTTTCATATTACACTGGCTTTCACCTCTGACTTTCTTTCTAATCTTTGATTTTTTATCTTGAAGTTTCCCGAACCACCATATTGCTAGAAAATGGCACAAATATTAGAAGATTCTATTATTCTTCTCATTTCAAAAACTAAAAATAAAAATTAGAAATTTCGATTAGAGATTATTTTTATTATTAATTTTGATGATAAAACATTAACTATGATTTTCAACCAATAATAGCATTCCAGATAATAAGGTCATCGATTGTCCTTTGAAATTTGAGTAGTTCACCTAAAATAAAGTGACTTCAAATTGCAGAGTTTTCTAAAAGTTGATAAATTTTACTCTTCAAGATTGTTGCATGACAAGTCTGGAGTAGTAATTCGAAAGCTCATATTTTTAATTCTATCCTAGATCGCCCCTTATAATTTGTTGGAAGGTTGCGGACTTTGAGGTTCGAAAAAATTATTTATTTTTCTATAAAGGATGAATTTTATTAATAAGTGAAATTAAAATGGTCGAATTGAATCGTTCGAGGTTCCAAAAAACTGTTCAACCAAATTGGTATAGAACAATTGAAACTATTTACAATACACATAAATCTAAATGTAACAAAGAAGTTACTTTGTAAACCAACTAGTCAGTGGGTCCGTCCGTGGGACGAAAAATCCGTACTTTTGAAAGTTAATAATTTAAATATATTATATAATAATTATATAATAATTATTGGTATTAAATATTATTAAATATATGTCAAATATTATATTAAAAAAAATTATTTTAACTTTATATCAATTATAATTATTTTGATTTTATTTCAAAATTTACAATTCTATTAAAATCAAATTTTTATTTTTGAAAAATAATAAACATAGCAAAACGTAAAAATTACATATCAAAATTTGATTTGATAATAAAATTTATAATTATATCTAATCAATTCAATTTTTCTTATTATTTAATATGTTCATTTTATTTAAGAATACTACCTGCTCCCGGGCATATTTGAGAGATCATGTGCAAGCATTTCTTCCATAGTGATATAAACATCAACGCTGGCAGAGTCCCCATGATTTTTTACCATTCTTTGCAGGTCCTTGTCATTTGAGACTGTAATGAGCGTCTTCTTGTTTCCAGGAAGAAAGTATTTAAAAGATATTGGATTTC
This sequence comes from Rutidosis leptorrhynchoides, assembly GCF_046630445.1. Classification (NCBI taxonomy): domain Eukaryota; kingdom Viridiplantae; phylum Streptophyta; class Magnoliopsida; order Asterales; family Asteraceae; genus Rutidosis; species Rutidosis leptorrhynchoides. The sequence continues at coordinate 44,154 of NW_027266556.1, read as the reverse complement.
CACTAAAGTTGAACATTTCAGCCACTTCCATCTTGAAATCATTAAATTTCATTTGGCCATCGATGTCAATCGCATGAGCATCTCCACCTCTATAAGACAATGAACCATCCTTCTCGGTCTCAAATTCACCTCCAGAATGACAAATTGCAATGATCTTCTTTCCTTCCATAACCTGCCAATGCCAGATAACATTTAGAAGTAACTCAACTGGTTCCTATTTTGCACTTACAAACAATCCAAGTATAGAGGATGATAAGCCACAGAAACAATCGTTATCTGCTTTTCGTAACAATGCATATACAATCAAATTCAGACAATTCGGTACATACAGTATACTATTATCAAAATGACGGGGACATTAGAATTCACACTTCACAAGTTCAAAAACCAGCTAATTGGAACCAAAAGTTCAACACCCAAAATACTAAACTACACACAATTCCGTACCGACTATCAATCAAACTTTATTTTTCAGAAAGTGTAGGAATTATGAATAAAAAAACCATAAAGTTGAAATTTTTATCAATACCCCCAAATTGAAAGAAACCGATTTAGAATGAGAGAGCGCATTTACCTTAGACCTAATTGAGAATTGCAATTTCACATGTCGAGGGCTCGAAGCTGATAAACAGAGACAGACACGACACGGCGATTTTTGAAATTGAAGACGATCTCTTACAATTCAGGAGTCATGACAGCTGCTGACGATGATATTAATTCAAAGATGTTGGTTGATTCGACCGCTATCGGATGGTATGGACAGCGAATTGTGTAGCGGATTTGTTTCTGGACGGCGAATTGGAGGCGTCTGCTTCGGATTTGCTGATTTGTTTTTTTCATGAACACCGTTTTGTGAGAATTTGTTTTTATTTGAATTATAAAAGTTTTGTTTTGGGAGAATTGATCTGATATTTAGTACACTGTGTCATTCAATTAGTATGGTTTTAACTGTTACATGTTAAATTTTGAAGTTATAACTTTTTTTAAGATTTTTATCACATGACAGTTTATGGTTAATTTATGTATTTAGCATTCTACTTTAATAAATATATACATTTCTAATTTAAGTAGAGTTGTATCAAACTCTAATTTCTGCATTGGAACTGAATTAGATTGACGATCACAGAGTTTTTCTCCCCTAGTTCCCCTATACCTTTAGGGGTGACCGATAACTAGACTTGTTGCTTTGGAAGTTGTATTAGTAATTTATACGATTCTCATTCATCGTAAACTTTAATTTTAAACCACTTATAACGTGATTAAACTTGTTTGGAAACTGTGGACGAACTCTGCTAGCCATTAATCACATTAATTAAAAGCTGAGAAAGAAACTAGAATTCCTCCAAGACTAATAACTAACAAGAATGTGAATATATTTAAGGAGATGTTTGTCAAAAAAATAAGAAATCTATCTAATTAAATTCAAAACTAAATCAAGACGATATCTTATTACCTTTGAAGAAAAAATTTAAAGAGTTCTTCAGATATTTAATTGATTAGATAGTCTCACACTTTATACGTACAAGGTCTATAAATACCCCCGGTACTCCTTTTACCTATTTCATACCTCAGTCAGTATTTAAGCTATAATAAAAAGCTATAGCTAATATTTTCATTCATCAAGCATTTCTTGTTAATCAAGCAAGCTAATAATACATGGCTACTTATCAGTCAAGCTTCCTCATTATTTCTTTTGTTTTGATTGCTAGCTCCGCCACTCTCTCATCCGGAATTATCATAAAGAACGGAACCAGAACTATCGCTGTTGTTGATAAACTAATCCTCTTCGGCGATATACGTTGCAACTTCAAGGGAACTCCATCAGGAGTTCCGAATGCGAATATATCATTGACTTGTGATGTTAGCGGGGAAACCATCCTAGGCCTACCAACGCCTTCCGGCACTCAGGGGGATTTCCTAATTACGGTTACCGATGAAAGAAGCCTTATCTTCGACCTCAAATCGTGCTTTGCTAGAGTTCGAATTCCCAGGGATTTACCAACTTGCAAACTTACCACTTATGAATTGTATTTTCCTCTAGTCATTACTAGTGTCACTCGGTCTTTTGACGGTGTGGATGCAGTCTTGATTTCCCGCAGACAGTCAGGTTTCCTTGTGAACTAGAAATCATCGAGATATATATATATATATATCATTATATATATGATCATCGATTGACTCAACTACTTATAGGTATATGATGATATATGATCATCGATTGACTCAACTACTTATAGGTATCATCATACAATATATATATATATATATGTAGTATATATGTGTGTATAAATGTATGTGTATGGTAAAAAATCAAATCGCAGTATGAATTTGTGACTTTTTGTATCATATTAATTCTTTTATTCGCTATTGAAATTACCATGCATATCGCAATGGGAATTATTAGTGATACACAAGGAGTTTCGAAGCGCTTTATTCAACACAAACTTTTATTTTGTTGGAAATATATTTTGATGATTAAAATTATGAAGGTCGAAATTGTTGGAAGGTTTGAATTTGATTTTGAGGTAGAGTATAGTAGTAGACAAAATATATGTGTGATGTGTTTTTCATTTGATAGTGTGTAGAAGAAGTTTTGTTATGACAATATTGGATAGTGGGTATGACTTCTTGTAGAAATTGTGTCTCAAGTTTGGCTATATAAAGCCTTTGTCATTATAACCGAAAATAACATGAAAGATATATAAAAATGTAGTCTTTAAAGTACTCTCCTTCTTTTGGTTTTTAAGTCCTTATATATTAATATAAGTGTTGGTTTATAGTTATAATTATCGATCTACATCTCCATCATCAACCTCAAAGGCTAAAGCTCTTGTTCATTAAAGTTTTTCGTAGTTCTGGTTTCCTATAAGGATCATATTGCACTAATTGAGAGTTCAGTGACCATTTTGTAAAATCGGCCAAAACTACCTGTTCTTATAATTCTGGTCGTTTTTCTTCGGTTTCAAAGCTTATAGGAGTGATTATACAACCTTTCCAAGATATTTAATGTATTATCCCTAATTACTTAAATGTGATTTGACTCCTTGATAAAGAAGAGTACCTAGAAACTACGCGCAAGTCAGCAAGGATGCATTTGAGATTATACAAAATTCTTCTTATTATTACGTATAATAATGAAACTAGAATTCACATATGGTCAACTAAATCAATCTAAAATCAAATTACAATCTAAACTAAATTCAAATAACATGATCAAAGCCACTATCCTATTTCTATTAAAGGGAAGAGATAAAGTAAGTCGAGTCTTTCTAACTCATAAATTAAGTAAAAACTTATCACTTGTTAGTACTAACACAATAAACTTCATAACTTTCTTCCCTCCCTGTCATCTATAAAATAGTCTACACATTTTAACAAGATACTTATTACGAACCATAATACATATCCTTATGGAAACTCCAGTGTCAAGCTTCCTCATCGCTCTCATCTTGATCATTGGCACCACATCCACTGTCCCCGTCAACGGCATACAGCTCCCTGGTGGCATTGATGTAAACTCTATAGCTGTCGTCGGCCGAATTGTATGCAATATCAGTGATACTGTTTGCCTGTCTCCAACAATTGGGGAAGGCATAGCGGGTGTCAATGCATTTGTGAGTTGTAATGGTGGCAAGAGCAGTCTAGGCCAAGCCACGTCTGACACCAGAGGGTTCATATCGATTATCTTTGCTACTGGTGATGGTGCTCTCTTTGACTACTCTAATTGCTCGGTTTATGTTCCGCTCCCTGTCGGCAATTGCACGGTGTTTCCTCCGACAGGAATCGCATATTCGCTTCTTAATCCCGTTGGTTTTGTTCAGACTTTGCTTGGTAATAGCACGGGGATTTTAACGTTCGGAAATTTCAAACTTTCAGGCTGAGAGATGATCAACTGATCTCCGACCCGGGTTCTGAAACAGCAAAAGAATTATATTTCTATGTTGCTTTCATATGTTGGTTAATTATTCTAATAATAATGAATAAAAGGGCGGAATGTTATAATAAATAAATAAAACATATTGGAAGAAAGAAAACCATGTTGAAGCACAGAAAGATCAATTCATGATTTAAAATGTGCAAAGTTACAGAGGCAATGAGTCACTGATCACAACTACCAGCTAACAACACGAATAATTATTGGTTTCCATCATCAATATTAGAATAGTCGTAAACATTGTTTTTTCTTCTTTCTTTGTAAACATACATTTACACACATATATATATATATATATATATACCACATACATATACATATTATATGATGATACCTATAAGTAGTTGAGTCAATCCGTTATTTTCTAAATATTTATTTATTTTAGGAAAATAAAATGTTGATGACGTGGTTGCTCCTTTGTTGCGGGAAAATTTAATTTTGCGCCACTGTGAAAAATACTAATAAGTAAAAAATGCGTTATTATTATTTCAGTCCTCGTAACTTATGAAACATATGATTTTATCCTCAAATTAAAAAGCTTGTATGGAGTTGGACTTCAATTTCGTTAATACTTTCGGCCCAAAATTGGATGGGTCCAATCTCTAAGTCTCAAGTCCATTTTAAGTGTTAATATGGCCTAACAATATCGAGTTTGTTTTAGTTACATCATCATTAAAAATTGATCCGTGAGTTAAAATTTCCTCTAATCAGCATCCTTCTCTTCCAATTAAAGCTACTAGTCGGTGAATCCCGTCAGTTGGACGGAAAGTCTGTACCTTATGAAAATTAATAATTTAAATATATCATATAATAATTATATAATAATTATTTATATTAAACATTATTAAATATATGTCAAATATTATATAAAAAAAAATTATTTAAACTTTATATCAATTATAATTATAATTGTTTTAATTTTATTTCAAAATATACAATCCTATTAGAATCAAAAATTTATTTTATTTTCAAAAATAATAAACGTAGCAAAAAATAAAAATTACATATCAAAATTTGATTTGATAATAAAATTTATAATTGTATCTAATCAATTCAATTTTTCATATTATTTAAAATATAAGATATGTTCATTTTAGTTAAGAATAGAAAAAAAATATAGTAAATTTTTATTAGGAATAATAGTTTAATAAAAATTAGAAAAAAAATAATATATATTATATTATGATTAAGAAATATTTTTAAATAATATGTCCGTTTGATTAGGAAAAAAGAAGATATGTCTGTTTTAATTATAAATAGGAAAAAGAATATAATGAATTTTAATTAAAAAAATTATTAATTTTTTGAAAAATAAGATATGTCCGTTTTAATTAAGAATAGAAAAATATATAGTCGATTTTATTAGCAATAATAGCTTAATAAAAAAATTAGAAAAATAATATATATTATAATTTGATTAGGAATAATTTTTTTAATAATATGTCCATTTGAATAGATAAAAAAAAATACATGTCCGCTTTAATTAGGAATATGAAAAAAGAATATAATGAATTTTATTTAGCAAAAATTTATTTAATAAAAAAATTAAAATATATAGTGTATTATAATTTTATTAGAAATAATTTTTTAAATAATAGATAGAAAATTGATTAGGAATAAAATTATTATATTAGAAGAAATAATTGATAGAAATTTTATTAGGAATCATTATATTTTTATTGTGTTTTGATTTCTTATTTAAAATAGGAAAAAAATAAATCATTGACTTAAAATTGTAACTTAAAACCTAATTAAACTCAAATTCTAAATTATATGTGTCAAATTACTATTCATCAATAAATCGCCATGTGTCGAATTTTGATTTGACCATAAAATTTGCAATTGAATTTACAATTGGAACAAATTGAAACAAATTTAAGATTGAAAAAGTCTCGTTATTGTCTATAAGATTTTGATGTCATCCTATAATAAAACGATCAATAATCAAAAGATCGAAAATATAATTATTTCAATATAATTTCGTTGATTACAAAACAATAGAATGTTATTATGGTGGGAAAAAAACCGATCACAATAAAAACAAAACAATGCTTCTCCTAATTAAAAAAAAAAAAACGATCACAATAAAAAGAATCTTCTATTAATTAATTAAACAATTAGTAGTTGTATTGATGAGGGAAAAAAATCCCTACTGAGGCTTTTCTTTTTAGAAAAAAAAACAAAACTATCTTAGCAAAAGAAAATCGTACGGGAAACTTTTGTTTTACGGGTGTGAATTTAGTATGGTGCATATAGGTATATATATACTCGTAAAGCAAAGATAAAAGAAAATAAGAATCTCATATGATTAGGAATAAATAATTAGTATCTAATTAGGAATAAATAATTGGTATCTGATTAGGAATAAGTAATTGGTAGAATTTTATTAGGAATCATTATTTTATTATTTTTTGATTTTTTAATTAGAATAGGAAAAAAATATTGACTTCAAATTATAACTTGATTCCTAATTAAAGTCAATAACTTGAATTCTAATTAAAACGACATGTGGCGAATGTTGATTTGACAATAAAATTTTCAATTGAATTACAATCGAAACAAATTAAACAAATTGAAAAAATTCTCTCTATTATATATAAGATTTGCCGCTTCTTTAGCCTCCTCTAACAGGTATTCTGGAACCTGAAATGACTAGAAATTAATCATCGCACAATCTTGGATCGAAACAAGTTCAAATATATATCCAATCCATCTGTACGTTTAGAATCTTTTCTTCCAAGGCTTTCGGTGAATTAGAATACCTATAACATAACATAGTGAATAAAATGTGAAAAATATGTTTTTTTTTTATAATAATGTTTTTATTATTTTAACTTCAAATTAACATATATTTAAAAAAAATATATATTTATATATATTGTTAAAAATTATATATTGAGAGACGAAAGAAATAATTAATAATAATAATATTTTTCAGACACCATCGCGGACTTCCCCATTTGCTTCCCGCTCGTATATAAATACTTGGAGCACTCATTAATTTAACAAGGTACCTTATATTATATCTCTCGATCCATAATAATATATCCACAATGGCAACTACTCATGTTTCAAGCATTCTCATCGCTCTGATCATCTTGATCATCGGTACCACAACAACCACACCGGCCTCCGTCGAAGCCTTGACGCTCCTGGGCGGCACTCATGTAAACAGTATAACTGTTCTCGGAAAAATTCAATGCAACCTCAGCGATTCTATTTGCCTGTCTCCGACACTTGGGGGGGAAGGCGGCATTGTTGGCGTCAATGCATTCGTGAGTTGTAATGGTGGCTAAACCAGTCTAGGTCAAGCCACGACTGACCTCAAAGGGTTCTTATCGGCTATCTTCACTACCGTTGATGGTCTTCTCTTCGATTACTCTAAATGCGCCGTTTACGTTAAGCTCCCCATCGGGAATTGCACCGTTTTTCCTCCGACGGGATCTTGTATTCGCTTCTTTACCCCGTTGGTATTGTTCATTCTGTGCTACAGGGTCCAACTTTGATTCTCACTTTTGGAATTTTCAGAGAACTTTAAGGCTGAGAGAACATCTCGATCGTCTTCGACCTGACTTTATAGTTATATTTATATATTGCTATAATATATGTTGTATTGTAGTACTCCCCTCCGTCTGCATGTCACTTTTTAATATACAAAAGTGAATTTTGCGACGGGGTAATTAATGTTGTTGTTTACCTGTTTCTTTACTATACATTGTGATAATAATTACTACTACTACAATAATGAATAAAAAGGGAGTAGTAATGTTATAATAATAATGTTATAATAATAACAATAATAAGAATAAGAGTTACGGATAATTGCATTTTTGGTATTTTGAAATTGAAATTTAGCTAATAACTTCATATCTCGTGAACTTTTTCTACCTATCGTATATCTGAACTGTTAAATTTCTACCAAAATCATATCTATCAAATCGCTGACGTGTCATCATTGTTCCGTTAAGTCGTCCCGATCATCTCCAAATCTGATCTTTGACCGAAGTTCTGAAACAGCAAAAGAATTATATTTCTATGTTGCTTTCATGTTGGTTAATTATTCTAATAATGATAATGAATACTAAATGGAGGAATGTTAAAATAATGATGATAATATATCAGCGACTCTTGTGTGAATTGAACATGTTTGCTTTGGTTTCAACATTCACCTTGTATCAAGTTTTCCATGTTGAAATATCGGCTCACATCAGCAGAGCACCAGCGAGGTAGTGGCCATGGCCCATGAATAAATAAACAAAACTGAAATCTTTAAAATTTCAGGTCGAAAAATTTGATCAATAGCAATGACAATGGCTCTTCGTCATTGACCAAGCACAACAAACACATATTGGAAGAGAGAAAAACCATGTTGAAGCACAGAAGGATCAATTCATAAGTTAAAAAGTACAAAGTTTCGAAGGCAACGAGTCAATGACGACTACAGTTACAGCTAACAACGCGAATAATTCTTGGATTCCATCATCAATAGAATAGTCGTAAACATTGTTTTTTCTTTTCTTTTTTGTAAACATCTCACAGAACGTTCATTAACCATCATCATAAAACTGATCCGTGAGTTAAAATTTCCTCTAATCCGCATCCATCTCTTCCAAAGCTAATTTCGCAGCTTCTTTGGCCTCCTCTAACAGTCATCTGGAACCTGAAATAACAAGAAGTCATAGGCGAACAGTTAGTGGCTACAAATTATTTTCCATAATCAGTCGCACAATCTTGAAGAGAAACAAGTTCAAATATTTCCATACTACCGTACATAATGGCATTTCTTAGAGCAGTTACGTTTAGAATTTTTTTTTACCAAGGCTTCTAATGAATTAAAATTACCTTCTGGTGCTGGTGGTTCGATTCATCACAGACCCAGCTCATTTCCAACTCGAAAGCCTTGTCCTTTGCCTCATCATGTACTCCATAAATGCTGTTCATGGTCAATTGAAATTGTTCAATGAGAAAGGAATTAAGATTGAGCATCAAGCAGAGACACAAATTAACATGCGACGAAAAGGAACGTCTTTTATTTTTATATAAACCCCTTAAAATAAAAATTATTTATCTGTTGCCTTGTTAAACCACGAATACAGACAGAAGTGTTGCATTGTATTATGCCACTCACATCTTTGCAACTTCTATCACCCCCTGACGGCAAGTCATTTCAGAAAGCTTCAACTTTTCAATCTCCCTGTCAGATACATTTAATTATGTTAACATCGCCAATTTTTGACATTGTCAATAAGATGCTGCATGAAGAAAAATACTTCAAAATAGACAGCTCAAAAACAAATAGAGATGATGAAATGCAGCAAAGCCCTCGCCAAGGTACTCAAGCCAAAACATGAATTCAGTCACTCAAAACTACTAAATATCCACAAATTTCCAACATGAAATCCTAACCAACTACTCAACTAGACCTAAAGAGGCTTATACCAGGATGGAAGGAAGCCAGTGATTACAACAGAATGCAACTTCTGATACATATGATAAGGGCTTAATGTGACCCAAGTAATTGACATCCAACCAACTTAATAGTTACCTCGACATTTATTAAAATATGTTCCCATATAAAAGTGGAAGATAAGGACCTCAACACTCTCTGGTGGATTGAATTTTCAGTAATAACATCATAATGAATAATATACCAACCAATAAATGGAAGCTGATCTGGTTTCTTTAAGCAATCAAATTTGTTACATAATTTTTTTCAACACAAGTATGCATCTGGAACAAATTATCTCATGCTGGTCTAGTTGTTCCGTACCAAATATTTAAAAACAGATAAGAAAACTTACGTTTTAGCCGCCTGCCTGCCCTTTCCAATTGCCGCACCAAAATACCTCTAGAAGGAATGAACTATATGTTAGTAAAAAAGAATACCATACCACGTACAACCAGGATGACTCAACAAATATACTGATACAAAGCTGCAAAGGTATTGGACGGACATATAAATATATAATAGTTCCGATTATAAAACTACAACCATAGCATAGGATGTAAACATTAACTCACATAAGAAACTCCAGAAGGTTCAACCATGTACAGTTCGGGACCATCTCTGTCATAGCCTCCGAGAATCACACCGCATCCAAACGGTCTACAGAACCAGCAATTAATTTCTTAGAGAGCTGAAAAAAATTGAAAAGGCCCCAAAATTGGAGATTATGTGAAGATGATAATTTGTCTAACCTTAGCCACCAGTATAGAGTACACAGGTGCACGTAACTGGCTACTCGCTCAGCAAGCTCCTTCACTGGAATCGGCTCACCATATAAACTGCATAAAGGCGCATGGAAAACTGAGACAAGCACATGCCAAGAAATAAGTGGGATGAATCTGCAGAAAGTGCATTTGACTTCATTCCCTGATGCTGTTGATTGCGAAGTCTGTACAGTATCTAAGCATTTTTTACCACTAAATTTCTACCAAATAAACAATCTTATAGAGACAGAGGGAGGTCTAATGATGTGAATACTTCAAAAACATTAGACAAAACTCCTTACAAACATGATTTTTTAATTAGCTTCCCTAGGGTCATCTATATACCACATTCGACTTTACAAATTTTAGATTTTCATTCAGCTAGCTTAAAGAAAACAAAAAGGCAAACCCCAGTGCACTAAGGCTCCCCGCTTTGGGGGTATGAGAGAAAATGATGTTGTACACAGCCTTCCCCTTGCAACTGCAAAGAGGCTGTTTTCGTGGCTCAAACCTGTGACTTCTGGGCTACAAATTGAGCCTTGGCCTCACCATTCAGCTAGCTAATATAACTTATATATCTGGACTTCAGTATCTGAACATCTCATGAACAAATGTAGTTCAGAGAGCAAACCTTTCATAGTTTGTTGCTTCGGACTTCGCCCTAGCAACAATTTGCCTCCCATCTGCTGCTAGTCCTGCTACAGCCTGAAGTGAAAACAACATCAAGAATTTATTGGAAGGAAAAAATGACATACATATGAAAGGCTGTGAATAAGCAGGAAATAAACATAAAATTGCCTTTGCCAACAAGAACTATAAACATATACTCTCAGATCCCATAAATCTATGAGGAGGAATGAAACAGTATAAGTCTACTCTCACTAAACGAGTTCTTAGTGATTATATTATAAGTAAGAAAACTCCCATTTTAGTATCATCTAAGAAGTGTAGGTTTCAAAGCTCTTAACTTTTTGACATAGATGGAATTCCTTGCATTAATATTACCACTCAAAAGGAAAAGTTTAGGACTTTACAGCATACAAAAAGACTAGACATTAACTCAAGCAGCAGCCAGCTTAAATAGAGTAATAAGAATTTTAAAAAATAGATTTGTCGAGAGAAGAGAGTGCGTACCATGCCCGAGTGGCGATGCACAGAGTGAATTCTTCTATTGGAACCAGGCAACATCATCTTTGATGCAATTAGCTTCTCCACACCCTTTAAAAAAGAAATATTTATAATCAATTAGCTGAAAATTGAAGATAATCACACATAACACAGTACTGACAAAGTCGAGATAAAACATCAAAAGAATTACCAAAACGATCCCATCTTTGCACTTGATGCCAATAACAGTCCTGCAATTGAATCAAGCACCGGAAAAAAAAAACCATAAATTACCCGGCAATGATTATTGAACCAAAAAAAAAAATTCAATCTAACTGAGATTGTGAGCGAGTGTACCCGCTGTTGTCGACAGCTTTGGCTGCATATTCGATCTGGAAAACACGGCCATCGGGAGAGAATGTCGTCACCGATAGATCATAACCAGTTCCTATGCTGGCCATTTTCGCTCTCTCTTTTGAATTTGATTTTCTTGAAAATAAAAATCGAAAAGATATCAACTCAAAACAAGCTTTACACTGCGAGTCCTTTTTTGTTTTTTCTTTTTCTGGAGACTTTTCTTTTTCTTCAAGACAAGGAAGGAAGGAAAAATTTATCGTTGGGCTCTTTAGAAAGGCCCATTTCTCCTACGGCCCATTTGTCAAATGGCCCATTAGAAACTGCAATATAGGATTAGGCTTTGGTAGCTTCAGTCAACGATCGATTCTGATCGATTCAATGTTGAACAATTTGTTTTGATTCGATTTATTCCCATCGGTTGTCTGTAACAAAAATTGTTCAGTAGACCGATCAAATCGATCATACTAACTAATTCAATTGGATCGGACTTCATCTGGTCTAATCATGTGTACTCAAATCTGTCAATTGAGCCGATCCGGCCGATAACGAACTGAACTAAGAACAGCGGGAGAAACTGGTAAATGTAAAAGATTCAACGAAGTACTGCATTGAATATCATTCATGTGTAGAAGCCAAAACCGCCCAACATGTCTTAAATTATTCTTACTTTTGTCGTATAAAATAATACTAATAATACTATAATCATGAGTGAGCTCATCTCCCATTATTATTGAACAAAGATTCTCGCCATTGTTTTGAATCGAATCAATTTCAATGGGGGGAGCTGCGTTGCTGGCAACGGATTTCGTGATTGCTTTCATGTGGGTATGGTCGAATGTCTTGATTAAAGTGTTTGTCTTCAATATCCTCGGATTCGGACATGACCCAACTGGCGAGTTCATCAATGGCGCGTTGAAAATCGTCAACATGTTCTTCTTTGCCTTCTTGGGAAAGTTTACCAGAGGAGGAGCTTACAATCCATTGACCGTTTTGTCCTCTGCAATTACTGGGGATTCAAGCACGTTCCTTTTCGTTATCGGTGCCAGAATTCCTGCCCAGGTTAGCTTTCATTAATTAGTAGTATGAAATTGAGTTTTGGTTTCTTTGTTTAGAGAGCAAAAATGTGATTATATTTGTTGCAATGGTTTGCCAAATGTGAATACTGTTTTGAGTGAAGTTTGTAGATTGTTCTGTAAGAATGGAATGTGAAAAAAATCTGATTTTTACCGATATCTGATGGCGTAGCTGTTTGTTCGATTTGATGGCATTGCATTTGGTGGGGTTCTTTGTAATTTGTTGAATCTCCGACCTGTAGTCTGGTATACTGAGCTCATTTTCTAGCAACTGGTGAGAAAAGTGTCAATGGAGAACATTTCTGTAATTTACTAGATACTGAATGTGATAAATGGTAGATAGAGGTTTTAACCGTCGTCAATAACTTAACTATGGTAGAACCTTCCTTAGTGATTCATGATAGTGATGAATTATTATCAAGTGTGCTTTGGAATTTACGGCTTTGTTTATTAACATATCCATTCTTACGCCAATTTCCTTTGGCATGGTCTTTATGCTTCTGTCATTTTGTAAATATATTCTCTGATATATTTTGTTCAAATTTTTAACAAAGAAAACATGGCCTTTTCAGTGTTGAGGATTAATTTTGTATTTTAGTTTTTTCAATCAGGTTCTCGGATCTGTTTATGCAGTTAGGCTCATTATGGAGACTCTTCCTGAAGCAGGACGTGGCCCACGCTTAAACGTTGGCATCCTTCATGGTGCACTGACAGAAGGATTGCTTACATTTTCAATTGTTTTGATCTCACAGTTGCTTTCTAGCAAAGTAAATGATAGCTTCTTCATGAAGACGTGGATTTCAAGTGTCTGCAAATTAGCTCTTAACATCCTTGGTGCTGATCTGACTGGTGGCACCATGAACCCGGCCTCGGTAAGTTTTGTTTATCCTGTTATTTGGATAATATGCATATTCGAACTAAAAATGGACCAATTCCTCTAAGTGGATGATAAAATACAAGGACGAATAGGGTATATTGATTGATTTTTTTCATATCTGTTAGGTGATAGGATGGGCATATGCTCGTGGAGATCATCTAACTATGGAGCATTTACTTGTTTACTGGCTTGGACCGATCGAGGCAACGCTATTGGCTGTCTGGATATCAAAGTTTCTTCTTCGACCGCAGCAGAAAGAAAAATCAAAGGGTAAAAAATCAGAATGAAGAAATGACTGGTTTATTGTTCGAGTTATGTGTTATGAGGATACAACAATAGGTCAAACTGTAGCTGTATAACGTATACGGAGAATAACCAATTTATGTAGTCGGATTTATTGATGTGTTTCTGAATTCGGTAGCTCGATACTTAATTCTTTAGTCGAGTCGAGCAAAGGCTAAAACTTTCTAGTTTGCTTTTCAATTTCACTGTATTAAATGATCGAGTGTTGTTAAGATTTGCTGGCATTCGCTATGTAGCAACAATACCTTTTAGTTTTGGCATTTCATTTCAATTCGGATTTTACTGTTCCATATCAGACCCTGTTCCGAATCTTCTTAATTATCGGAATCAGAGTTGCCGGCATCGATGTTCAAGAATTCCCAGCCTCCACCATCTGTGAAACATGCCATTCAAATAATATCTCTCAACTAAATTATAGCCCGACAATAATGTAAAAACGAACAAAGGCACATCTCTACGAAATTAAGATACAATAAGGAATCAGCTAATTAATTATATATCCCAATTGATATTCGTCACCTTCGTTCAAATGTCAATGTCATCATTGTTAGCGCCAGAATACATTTGTTAGCTAGAGATAGTCTTAAGCTACCAAATTCAAATAAAACTCAAAATGCAGGCTTGATTAACGCTCATATGAGTCTTCAAGGCCAGATTACCGTTCAGAACCTACATACTAGATAGAATTGTCAAGAGATCTATTCATAGTACACAACTTGTTGACCAAGCGAACTCAATTGTAGAAAGGACCACATGTATCGAGTGGGAATCGGGCCGATGCCCTCTCGCAAGACTTTCTAATCTCGGTGTCCATCTTCTTGTACATCTCATCACGCTCAGCCTTTAATGCTTTCAATTGTTTCTCCGATGCAGTAACCTTAATTTTTAAAAAACGGCAAAGGATTATGTATAGAGAGGGCTGTGTATAGTTACTATCGAAAATCATGAGGTTTTTTGCTAACACAAAAATAAATAAGAGAGACGAAAAGAGTGTTACGAGTGAAAGTTAAATATGAGTGACGAAAGTATGGTTTTCCCTTTTTCCGAAAGGTAAAACGAGCTGGTTTACCGAGTTGACGAATTAGCTTGACGAATTATAAAAAATAAAAAAAATAAAAATAGCTTGACCACTAGTAGCAGGCTTTACCTTGCCTCAAAAAAAGTACTGTATTAGGGTTTACCGCGTAGTAGCCTTGTGGAGCTAACCGGTTTTTTTTGTAGACTTGTAGTGTTATTGGCTTGGGCCTAACGAGTTGTTTCCCAGGCGTAGTCTTATTGGGTTGGGCTTACTGAGTAGTAGTATTGTTGGGTTGGTTCACCGAGTTGTAGTCTTGTTAGGCTTACCGAGTTGTAGAGTTGTTGGGATTACCGAGTTGTTTCCCGAGTTGTAGTATAGTTAATATGGGTATTGTGATTACAGAGTTGTAGTGTTGTTTGGCTCAAAGAGGTTTTTCCGAGTTGTAATATTGTTAGGATTATTCCGGGTTGTAGTCTTGTTGGGCTTACTGAGTTAATCAACTCAAAACTAGAATCATAAAGGTACCTACTGTATGTAATGTAAGAATACAATAACTCGAAATCCACTCACGTGATGTAATTTTGTCTAAACTTGCAACAAATCGAAAAAAGAAAAGTAAAAACTTGAACTTTCTTGTAAAAGTAACGAACTTTGTATTGAAAAAATAAAACAGTGATTGCAAACTTCTTCAATTTCTCACTAATTGTAAAATGGCATTACATAGGGTTTTATACCAGCAGCTATATCATATTCTCGAAAACCGACTCTGTGATCGAGACAGTAACTCGGTGCAACATGAGTCTCCGATCATATTTTAACAACATTATTTCCGGCTAATCAAAAGCAAAAGATAGAGTTGAGAGTTCTGACTTTATAAGGACTCTTCATGGCTTACATATAAACTTTAGAGACAGACATCGAATTAATCAGTGCAGAAAAGTTTCAAAACAAGGATTTAATTTAACTGTAGTTCTTACTTCTTATCAAAAGAGGGCTTTTTCGATTATGAGTTTTAGTCACCATATTGACCTTCCGAGATTGTTATCAACTTCATTCCGACTCCGATCTTTGATTGGTTAGCTTGTTTAGATTTTTAAAAAGTAACATTTGGTCCTCAAGGTCTGGTTCAGCTAAACTGACATCCTTCTCTACAGAAATCGCGCAGGCTACAGGATTGTTACCTTCGGATTGCATGGCAGTTCAGGATCACGTCAAAGGGCAGCTTATTGGCCAAAACGGTAAGATGCAACTTTTGTTTCTTCTTCTTCTTCTCCTCCTCTGAATTAACACCAACTCGCGACAGCTTCTAGGATGACTGGCTTCATGAAACATCAAACATGCCATGTCATCTACATATAATCCCTAAGATTTTACAACTCGGAATTCATCCTTATATTATAATTTTTAAAAAAGACTAAATTTAATAATTCATACTTCTATTCCAAAGTTTGCATTGTATATATGTTATAGAAACAGAGTAATCATAGCCCACTGGGTTAAAAAAAAAAAAAAAACAAATAGTCCCTCCGTCTCTCAATACATGCTCTTTAAGCTATTAGCATAACAAGGCAGCCATGGGAAATACAACATATTTTGATCAAAATTAGGCATGAAAGTCATCATTTTTGAGACAAAATAAAAAGTTTAAAAAATCTTGTATTGAGAAACGGAGGGGAATATATTGTACTTGTTCACTTTTCACAAAACAATGTTGAGGCAAATAGAACAGTAACAAGATTGGAAACATCAGATGGAAGCAGTTGACTTTTGGTTATATAATAGTCCTGGCTTGTTTTGGTCGAGATGGTTGTCTTGCACAAAGTTTGTTTCTGATGGAACAAAGCTCAGCAACAACATCAATCATGTTCATCCTCGCACTTGCCAATTCAACCGAACAAGCAATTCCAACTCTAAAAACTGAAATCATTAACTCCAGTGCTTCAGTATGTCTATTGTAGTTGCTTATCTCTTTAACAATAACAGGATCTATAATCTCAACGACTTTTTCAGGCAAACCACTCGCAACATATGAGTGAAGGCTTAGACTTTCCTTAAACATCTCATTAGTTGGTCTCTTTCCAGTAAACATCTCCAACAATAGGATGCCATAGCTGTAAACATCACCATATACCGACACTTCATTCCCTATGCCATACTCTGCATAAAAGATTATAAAGAAGCTAAACACTGCCATAAGAGGAAAAACATGAAAGAAAAAAGGAAAAATGTGAATACCTGGCGGAACATAGCCTACTGTTCCTCTGAATCCGAAAGAGCTTGAACAATTTGCTGTAGAATTTTGAATGTCAGCTGAAAATAGCTTTGCTAACCCAAAGTCACCTACGTGCCCCGTCATTTCATCATCTAGGAGTACATTGCTCGGCTTGACATCACAATGAACCACCGGTGTTTCACAGTGGTGATGAAGATATTCAATAGCACAAGCAACGTCAATGGCAATGCTTACTCTTTGAAGTAGATTTAGACTCTTTGTATTACATCTGCACCATTCACCCCAACAACGTGTGGTGGATATACCAGTCTTCCAAGCTTCCATTCACCATAAAATCGTAGAGAAGAGCCTTGAAATCATTGCCACGATAATCAACACCTGAACAAGCAGTTAGTACTTTAACAAGATTTCGATGTCTGATGTTTCTCTGGGCTTCACATTCCACAACGAAACTTCTTGATGCTCCCCTGCGTAAAAGGTCAAACACCTTCACTGCAATTGTCTGCTGATCTAAAATTCCTTTATACACCGCTCCAAAGCTTCCGACTCTAACTAAATTTGTAGAAGAAAACCCTCCAGTTGCTTCCATGATGTCTTTGTAAGACACCTTTTGAAGTGAATGTTCTGAATCTTTCGAAGTGTGTTGATTTCTTTCCTTTCTAAATAGAAAAAACCACAAAAATAAGCCCATTAAAAGTACTCCCAAAAGTCCTAAAGTTGAAGAGACTATTATCTTTGTCTTATGAGACAATCCTTTTTTCTTCTTTTCATTTGATTTGCATCTTGGCAGTCGGGAATTCAGATATACCTCCACAGAGCTTACTATTTCCCATAACTGAAGTTGCGGTTGCATTTGCGAAGATCCCTTTGATTGGCACAATTCCCTTGAAATTATTATTTGACAAATTCAAATATTTCAAGTCCAAGCTCGAAAGAAAATCAGGAATCTCACCCGACAAATTATTATTGGAAAAATCTATATCTTGAAGCCCTCGCAGTGAACTTAAAGAGGAAGGAATTTACCATGAAAAGAGTTATCGTTGATGTGTAAGGTTTCTAGGCTCATAAAACCTCCAAAAGTGCGGGTCCACTACTTTTGTGAACAGTAGACGGAGGAGGTGGACATCATGTAGTCGAACCGGCATCCTCATTGCCGGTCTTGCTAATCATGTTTTGCAAAAGCTTAATTACATATAGGACCGGCAATGGGATTGCCGGACCGGCATCCTCATTGCCGGTCCTGTGTTTATTAAAAAAAAAAAAATTTCTGCACTTAATTAAGCTAGGAATGCAAAGGAGAGAAAAAAAAAAAAAAAAGGCTTGACCGGCAATGAGGATGCCGGTCCGGCAATCCCATTGCCGGTTCAAGCTTAATTTTGCTAATCAACACAATTAGTCATCCGACCGGCATTCCCATTGCCGGTCGGACTACAAATGTCCACCCACCCGTCCTTTCGTTTCAAAATGTTTACATATATTTTTATTTTTTTACATTTGTAATTTCCTGCCAAAAGTGCTAGGAATCTCACCTGATAGCATATTTGATGATACATCAAGCTTCTCAAGGTTTAGATACCTACCTTCAACAGGAATCGTGCCGGTCAATTTGTTTATAGACACATTAAAATATATTATTAAATTTGAATTGAAAAGACCAGAAGGTATTGAGCCATTTAGATTATTCTGCGAAAGGTCTAACTCCGTCAACTTTCTGCAATTAGTGAGACTTGGAGGGATGCTTTCTTGAAAATTGTTATTGTTCAAGTCAAGGTAGTTCAGCTCACTCAAATTACCCTGTAAAGGCGAATGTTGCCCTAGAGATTAGCATCTTGAATATCCAACCCAAAGAGCCTTTTAACCCTTCCGATACTAGAAGGAATTTGACCGAAGAATACCAATAGGTTTGTGATGCATAAGCAGTACTTCCAAACTGGTTAAATTCCCAATCCACGTTGGTATGTTTCCTGATATTTGATTTTCACCCAGGGTCCACCATTTCAAACTAGTTGTGACTAATTTGTGGGTGCACTTGGGTAATGAGCCACCAAAGTTGTTTTCTTCCATGAACAAATACTCTAAGTTGGTGGCATTGGCTAATAAAGAGCAGAGGAATTTAAAGTCGTCCACTGCTCCTCCACTTCCAAGATGGTTTTCCCATAAGACAACCCTCTGTAACTTGTGTGAGATTCCGAAAGAAGGTAATTGTCCTGAAAATTTGTTTCCTTCAACTTGAAAAACTTGGAGATTGGTGGCATTAGATATTGAAAGAGGAATATTCCCTGTAAAGTTATTTTCTGCAACTGAAAGCCACTGGAGATTTGGCAATACTACCCCTATATTTGAGGGAAGGTTTCCTTGGATTTGGTTCCCTCCGACTTCAAAGACTTCGAGATTAGTGAGATTAAAGATTGATGGGTGGATGATCCTAGTCAACCTATTATTCTCACAATCAAGAATGGTAAGATTTTTAAGATGGCCAAGGCTACTAGGGATCTCACCCAAAAAAATTATTGTATCCGAAAGCAAGTTGAGATAGTGTAGATATGTTCCCCAAAGAAGGAGGAATCGTTCCGGTCAGGTTGTTATTGTAAAGGATTAAACTTTCTAGGTTTGGGAAGTGTCCAAATGTTGAAAGAATCCCCCCTCTGAGATTGTTATGTGAAGCACGAAAAGTTACCAGGGCCATACAAGCTGATACATTGAACGGAATCGAGCCTCCTATCGAGTTGTTTTGCAACTCTAGAACTTGCAACCTATGCAAATAACCAATTTCTTGAGGTATATGTGAAACGAAGCTATTATTCTGTAGACTGAGTCTCTTCAGGAAACTCATGTTTCCTATATGTGGGGAGATTGAGCCTCTCAGCTTCAGTGATTGGAGATCTAACACTGTCACTCTCTCGTGACGGCGACCACATGTAACTCCATGCCATTGGCAGAAATGAGTGGTTGCATTCCAGGAGGACATGGCATCAAGTGGATCATCGATGATCATCTTCTTGAATTGAAGCAAGGATACTCTGTCGGTTTCATTCCCATTAGTCGAAGAACTGATGGAATCAAAACAGACCGGTATTAGGAAAAAGGCAATAAGAGGAAGCAATCGAAAAAAAGGCCTCATGAATTCTTAGATATGGTAAATTGATAGGTAAAGGCTAAGATCTTGCTGTGAAATGTGAAGGATGATAAGTGGTGGATTCTTAGAAAAATATTCAAGATTTTATGTTGTAGGAATATTGGGAACAATACTTGCAAATTTATAGAATGATGAGGTAGAGACGAGTTTGCCATAATTGTTGATAGTGCAGGTCAAGTCAAGTTTACTTAATTTTCTTTTTGTCCGACGGGTCCTTCACGCCGTTAGAAAGCCCCCATCACTTGAGGTTGGAACATAAATCCCACTCACATTGATTTTACTTCCATCCATCACAAGAAATCTTTCTTTCTTCTCTAGATTAAGTTTTAGGACCACACCGCGAAAAGAAAAATTGCACTCTTAAACGATTAAGAAAACACCAATAAATAATGAAAAGGACAAATTAGGATAAAATTAAATTACCCTATATATATATATATATATATTCTATTTTAGCTTTCTCATTGTTTATTGGTGTTTTCTCTTTATCGTTTAGAACGGCTCAAAAAAAAAAGGTTTAATGTTTAAACACCGTCTCTTAAGATAATTATTACTTGTGCGTAGAGAATAATTCAATGCTCTAATCGTTTTGAACCCACTAAATTTTATCCAGAAACCCATGAAGAATTGAAGTCGCCTAAGTGGGGAGGTGTAGAAAACATTAGGAAGGTCGTTGTATAATTACTACTAGCCATTTGGCCCCACAAATTGTAAATTGTGGTAAATTTTGTGATATTTTAAATTGCATGTCATGTGCAAAATACTTTTTGATATAAACTTAAATATAATAACCTAAAAAAAAAAAGAAACCCTTAAATATAAGGAAACAAAATAGTTAATCATCTTGATATGGAGCACATGAGAATTCTACTTATTAAACATTTGATATATTTTGACATTAGAGTCCAGTTGTTAAAGACGTGAATTGGGACGTAGAAACGTCCGTTTTTAAGTCTCTATCAAAGTATTTCGTGTCAATTTTTGGAAAAAACGAATCTGGCTTAAAACGTTTTAAAACGTCGTCTTATAACATAACAACGGTAAAAACTGTTGGAAGAGCTTGTTTCGTGGAACCTGCATTCTAAGACTTAGTGGAAAGTTTGGCAAATTCTGAGTTGAAGAAAAACTAGAAGAAGAATGGAAGAGAAAGCTTGCAGTTAACAAAAAGAATTAATGGAAAAAGCTATTAAAAAGGGAATCCAAGCCTTTATTAAAGTGCTTCTGAGTGAATTGAAGAGTTTTAAGCTCAAAGAAATGAAGACAGAGATATATGAGAGCAATGCGGGGAAGATTGCAGAAGTTTGTGCAAGTGAGACTGTCTGGGACAAGATAGCACACTGTCAAAAGTTGAAGGGTCTTGGTGTTGCTGCACAGAAATCTGGGACGTCGATGTAGGTTTTGAAGTTCAGTCTCTCCGAAATGCAATTCACTTCCTGCCGGCAGTAGAACGATTTGGCGGACCACCAGCGACGGTCGACAATGATCAATTGCTCTACAATTCTCTCAATTGAAAAACCCCAAATCACCTAAAATTTCAAGTTACTGTTTCATTGCCCAAAATTTCCCTTTATTCCGAATAACTAGGGTTTAGCTATCTTTCACTGAAGGGATTATAAGGGACAACTCAAACTTAGTTTGCAACATCTCGAGTTGTAGTATTGTCTAACATTTCCGACTTGTACGCTTGTTTGAAATATCCCGAGTTGTAGCTCTGTCTAACGTATCCCTACTTGTAGGCTTGTTTGGATCATCCGAGTTGTAATCTCATCTAACTTATCCCGACTGTAGGCTTGTTTGGTACATCCCGAGTTGTACTCTTGTCTTTAGTCTCCTGACTTGTAGACTTGTTTGGAACATCTTGAGTTGTTTAGAGCCTACCCATGTGATGTGTAGTCTTGTTTAGCTTATTTTGTTCCGAGTTGTAGCGTTGTTTACATCGTCCCGTATTGTAGGTTTGTTTATTCTATTCCGATTTGAAGACTTGTTGATTCACTCTTGTCACTTTCTCGTGGATAATGACGGTCGATTAGTTGTTAAAGATAATTAACTGACTGATGTAAAACAGACCAAGCTTATTTACTATGATCTCCCAAAATCAAAACAGTGTTCCCCAGTTATGGTTTCAATTCTCAGAGCTTAATAACTATTATGCTGGGTTATTTCGAATCTCTCGGCAATTGTTCCTGGTGGTTTGTGGAGTGAGAGCGGCAGCGCTGCCATCCATGGCTTTTTTTGATACATCAGAAACATGAAACAAGAAAAAGAAAAAAAAAACTGAGAAAGACGCTACGGCCTTAGAAATGAGACACCAGACATGTCAGCTAACAAAATTGACCAAGCCCACATTTTGTAAGAGATGGACGTTGACGCATTCATAAGAGACGGACGTTGACATCCGCATTTTGTAAGAAGCGAGTGTCAACGTTCGCATTTGTAAGAAACAGATGAAACGGACGTTGACACATTTTTAAGTGACGGACGTTGATGTCTGGCATTGTTTATACTATTAATATTGATTCAAAAAGCAGCCACAATATAATTATACTTCCACTTCCTCCACAACCTCTCCAGCAATCCATGTCACTGTAGCTATCGTGTTTTGGTGTTTTCGACTAATTTTATCTTTCATTACTTTAGATAGCTACTTGGTTCTGACTTCTTAAGGACTCAGAATGACTTTTTCATTAAATATATTTTTACTTTATAAAAAAATATTTTTTAATAATAAGATAAATTGAGTTTGACAAATATAATAAAAATTATTTTTAATTAAATTTATGTTTGATGAACTTAATTTTCAAAATTCACTTTATAAAAATTCATTTTTATGATTTAAGCAGAAAAAAAAGCTATACCAAATACAAATTTTATTTTAATACACAGAAAAAAGTTATACCAAACACACCCTTAATGAATTACATATAAACTGTAGACACGGAAATCAGCAGGGACCCATGAGTACAGAAAATTTTCTAAACAGGGACTTAACTGCAGTTCTGACTTCTTGCCAAAAGAGGGCTTTTCGATTATGACTTCGAGTCAGCACATGACCTTCTGAGATTGTTATCGAGATCATTCCGAGCTTACTCATCTCCTCCATTCTTCGATTGGTTAACTGGTTTAGCTTTTCTAAAAAGTAACATTCGGTCCTCTAGGTCTGGTTCAGCTACACTGACATCCTTCTATACAGAATTCGCACAGGTGTCAAGATTGTTACCTTCAAGATTGCATGACAGCACAAACGGGCAAGCTCTGAAGGAGAATTTCGTCATATTTTTCTTCCAAAGTTTGCATTGTATATTTAACTTTGCATTGTATATACATGTTATAGAAACAGAGAAACCATAGCCCACTGGGTACCCAAAAAAACACAAATATACTGTACTTGTTCACTTTTCGTTTTCACGAAACTTGATGAGGTATATAGAACAGTAACTAAATTGGAAACATCAGATGGAAAATTAAACCAGTTATATATGTTACTCGCTTTTGATTATATAATAGTCCTGGCTTGTCTTGGTTGAGATGGTTGTCTTGCACAAAGTTTGTTTCTGATGGAGCAAAGGTCAGCAACAACCTCAATAATGTTCATCCTCGCACTTGCCGATTCAACCGAACAAGCAATTCCAACTCTAAAAACTGAAATCATGGACTCCATAGCTTCATTCTTTCTAGAGTGGTTTCTCATCTCTTCAACAATTATAGGATCTAAAATTTCAACCACTTTTTCAGGCAAAGCATTCACGACATATGAGTGAAGAGTTGAACCTTCCTTAAACATCTCATTAGTCGTTCCTGTGAACATCTCCAACAATAGGATGCCGTAGCTATAAACATCACCGTGTATCGACACTTCATTCCCTATGCCATATTCTGCACAAAGATCAATAACTTTTGAAGCTAAACCCCGTCTTAAGAAAATAAGCTGGAAAGACAAAGGAAAAGTGTACACACCTGGCGGAAACATAACCTACTGTTCCTCTGAATTCGAAAGAGCTTGAACAATTTGCTGTAGAATTTTGAATGTCAGCTGACAATAGCTTTGCTAACCCAAAATCACTACATGCCCCGTCATTTCATCATCTAGGAGTACATTGCTCGGCTTCAAATCACAATGAACCACCTTTGTTTCACAGTGGTGATGAAGATATTCAATAGCACAAGCAACAGCAATGGCAACACTTACTTTTTGAAGTAGATTTAGACACCTTGTTGTGACATCTCCATCATTCATCCCAACAGCATTCAGTGGATACAACCAATCTTCCAAACTACCATTCACCATAAACTTGTAAAGAAGAGCCTTGAAATCATTGCCACGGTAATCAACACCTGAACAAGCAGTTAGTACTTTAACAAGATTTCGGTGTCTGATGTTTCTCAGGGCTTCACATTCCACAACAAAACTTCTTGATGCCCCCCCACGTAAAAGATCAAACACCACGTTCACTGCAATTGTCTGCTGATCTAAAATTCCATCCAAAGCTTCCGACTCCAACTAAATCTATAGAGGAAAACCCATTAGTTGCTTCGATAATGTCTTTGTAAGACACCTTTTGAAGTGAATGCTCTGAATTTTTTGAAGCCTGTTGGTTTCTTTTCTTTCTAAATACAAAGACTAAAAAAATAAGCTCATTAAAAGTACTCCCAAAATTCTAAACTCGTAGAGACTATCGATTTGTTTCTATGAGACAATTCTTTTTTCTTCCTTCCATTACCTTGGCATCTTGGCAGTCCGAATTCAGGTATACCTCCACAGAGCTTACAATTTCCCATAACTGAAGTTATGGTTGCATTTGAAAAGATCCCTTTCATCGGAACATTTCCCTCGAGATTATTATTCGACAAATTCAAATATTGCAAGTCCAAGCTCGAAAGGAATTCAGGAATCCCACCTGACAAATCATTACTCGAAAAATATATAGCTTTAAGGCCTCGCAGTGAACTTAAAGTGGAAGGAATTTTTCCATGAAAATAGTTATCATTTATGTATAAGATTTCTAGGCTGTTAAACCTCCGAAAGTGTTAGGAACTTCACCTGATAGCATATTGTTTGAGAGATCTAGCTCACCCAAGTTTAGATTCTGACTTTCAACAAGAGGTATGGTGCTGGTCAATTTGTTGATAGAGACATTGCAAGAAACTATTGAATTTGCATTGAGAATCCCAGAAAGTATTGAGCCATTGAGATTATTATCCGAAAGTTTAAATCTGGACAACTTTCTGCAATTAGCGAGACTTTGAGGGATGCTTCCATGAAGATTGTTACTGTTCATTACAAGGTATTCTAGCTCACTTAAATTACCAAGTGAAGGCGGGATGTTTCCCTGGATCTTAGTATTAGTTAAATTTTCAATCCATGTCGGTATGTTTCCTGATATTTGATTTTCCCCGAGGTTCCACCACGTCACACTAGTTGTGAGTTTACTCATGCACTTGGGCAATGGGCCACCAAAGTTGTTGTTATACATTGACAGCATGTCTAACTTGGTAGCATTTGCTAACGAGCAGAGAAAATTCAAGTCGTCCACTGCTTCTCCACTTCCAAGATGGTTTCCCATATTCTAAACGCCCGTAACTCGGATGAGTTTTTAAAAGAAGGAACTTGTCCTGTAAAACTATTGATTGGAATTTGCAAAACTTGGAGATTTGAGGCATTAGATAATGAAACAGGAATATTCCCCGTAAAGTTATTTTCGTCGATTATGAGGAACTGGAGATTTGGCAGTGTTATACCTATATTTGTGGGAAGGTTTCCTTGGATTTGGTTCCCTCCGACCTCAAACATGGTGAGACTAGTGAGATTGAAGATTGATGGATGTATGATACCTGTTAAGCTATTATCATAACAAGCAAGAAAAGTAAGTTTTTTTTAGAAGGCCAATGCTACTAGGGATCTCACCAAATAGATGATTGTTTCCAATAGAAAGTACAGATAGAGTAGATATATTCCGCAAAGAAGGAGGAATCGTTCCAGTCAGCTTGTTATCGTAAAGACGTAGTATTTCTAGATTTGGTAACTGGCCTAGTGCTGAAGGAATTTCCCATCCAGATTGGTATTTCCAATATGAAGCTCTACCAAGGAATACAAGCTGACATATTCGGAGGAATCGAGCCTCCTATCGAGTTGTTGTACAACTCTAGAACGTGCAACCGGCGCAAATAACCGATTTCTGGCTGTATATGTGAATTGAAGCTATTATTTTGTAGGCTTATTCTTTTTAGAAACTCATGTTTCCAATATATGGAGAGATTGAGCCTGTGAGCTTTAGTGAATGAAGGTCTAACACCGTCACTCTCCCGTGCCCGCGATCACATGTAACTCCATACCATTGGCAGAAATGAGTAGTTGTTTTCCAAGAGGACATGGCGTCAAGCGGATCATCGATGATCATCTTCTTGAACTGAAGTAATGATATTTTATCTCTCTGATTCCCATTAGTTGAAGAAGTAACAATGGAAAAATTGAAACAGATGAGTATTAGGAAAAAGGCAAAATGTGGAAGCCAATCGAAAAGGTTTCATGGGAACTTCTGTGTAGTAATAAGTGCTGGCAAATGTATTGGCTGAGAAGTTATGAATTTCTGTGTGGTAGAAATCTGAGCGATACTTTACAGATTTATAGAGATATGACGTGATTATTTTAAAAAGTTGTGGCGAGTGGGGGGAGGTTGCCACAATTGACTTTAGCTAAACTCTATTATTAAGGATTTTTGCAGTGTATATACATGAGTTGTTCTTGCAAAGTTGAAATAGAATATTGTGATCCGATTTGTTAGGAATCAAATTTGTCTCCTTGACACATGGACATCTATTGATTTATTTAAAAACCTGTGAGACGTACGCAGTGCAGTCGATGAATTCGTCTCCGGAGTATTGGCTACCATATACATACAACTAGAGCAAGGCCCGCGACTGTATGCAGCTGCCTAATCAACACGAAAATTAGCTCAATGAAATTTTCAAGACTCGGAAAGACAACACACATTATTCTCTTTTTTTATTTATTTTACCTGGATTGCCCATAAGTATCATGAAAGTGGACAGCAATCTTTTCCATGGAAACAATAGACATTACAACATCAAGCATAGTGACAATAGTACCTGTCACAAAGAAAAAAAAAACAAAGAATAGAAGAAAGTCATAACCCTTCTCAAAATGTCATGTTTTTTTAAGTTTGTGAAAAAATGTAGTAACAACCTGGGGTTCCAACTCCAATTGTGTCACCAAGAGATATCTCGTAGCAGTCCATGTCAAGCAATTTCTTAGCCACATATGCCACTTTCGAAGGAGATATTATTCCTTCCACCGGACAGCCGATAACACAGGATACATACCTGTCAGAAAGTAATACCTATCTCAGAAACAGAAAATATATAACTGAAATACATATGAGTAACCGATGGACTAAACATTTGAAATATTTCATCAGAAGTTGATTACAATGAGAAGTATAGAAATAAATAGAACATTAACCAAAAAGTAATCAGAACAGAGGAATAAAACATACCTTCTCTCAAGAATTGAGAGCTCTTTCGCAGTACGAGTAACAGCTCGTAGCGAACCGAACTTTCTTCAATGGTACGATTTATGTTTGACTTGGAAAATGACTCGGAAGCAGATGCAAAAAATAGCTACTTCCTTAGCACAGGCTGCCATGACTGCTTGAAAGTCCTAGACGATGCGGACAATCCCGGTCAAAATATAGTGATAATTTTTAAGTGTTGGTTTATTCGATCAGCGAGAGAATTTACCTACTTTTAAGTTAGGTATAAGAACAAGAAATATAGCTCCATCTATATTCCGAACTCCTTCCATTATATCCTTAGCATATGCTAGCTATGAAATAAACCAAAGGATGTTAGAACGATTTCAAATGGGGGTTGTGTTGGCTGAAAGATAACATACATGTGTTGATAGATAGATAGATTGAAAGAATAAGAATTTTCTTATATATTCTGTCAAAAGAGCCAAATTACCTGAAGAATCCATTTGGATGATACAAAACTTATTGCCTCTACAACTGACAGGCCAGTAGATACCAATCTACGAATCAATTCAACCTTTATGGCTGTAGGTATCCTATTTTTTTCATTCTGTAATCCATCCCTTGACCCTACTTCTACTATCTTCACAAATTTAGGTATTTCTCTGAAGAACTGTTTTGTGAAGTAAAAGACTCTTGTTAACAACTCAAGTAAGTAAAGTATTGAAATGCAGAAGGCGAAAACGATGATTCATACAAAAAAGTAAATTGAGGCTCATGGTGATCGGACAAGATTATTAGCGAAATACCTTATTTGTCATATCCCTAATGTCACTGTCGTTACAGTGTGAGTCATATTGATGAGTCGGGAAGTATGAATCACAAACTTGTCCATATATCTTGTGAGTTCTTCCAATGCTTGATGTCCTTCGCTTGAAGGATTCATTTTTGGAAGCATTTTTTGCATGTTTTCTCCAAGGAAATTCCTCATCTTCACTGCAACGAATAAAAATCCACCCATTTTCTTACATAACCAACTATAATAAAAATTTACGTAGGCGATCACGAGGAGTGAAGTTATTCATGAAATATCACTGACCTACAGCTATTAGAAGTGTTATAAATCCTCCCTTCACTCCAGCAGTTTTCGATTTCCATATCGTCAGCTGTAGTCTGACAAGCACTTGAAAACCTCTAAATCCTATCAATAGTGTCCATGCTTGGCAGCTTGTCAAAACCAAGTGGTTCTTCCAAACTCGACATGATTATTGACACCTGAAAACATTCATGAACACAAATCAATTGCCATGAGTCTATATCTGTTTAGTGATTTGACAAAATCACTGTCTTTTTTAATTATATCGCATATTCTGTTTCACTGCATATTCTTAAACTCGGGAACGAATCAGCATATCATCCCTATCTATATTATTGATCAATATATATAACAACTCAAATCCCAAATTGGTCAATCTCAAAATAGAATATTATAATATATAATGAAGCCGCAAACATATCAGCCTGTATGCATACAAAAAAGTGCAATCGTAAGAAAATTGAAAAACATAGCGAATTACTCTTGAACTGTCGCAATCTTATACATGAAATGCGGGTTTGCACGACAAATAACAGAACGTCATTTTTCGATACAACTTGTATGAAAATCAATTTATGAGACATTTAAAATTCTGCAATGAACCCATTCGGAAGAAATGTCTGAAAATCTTATCTGCCTTCTCTTGATTCATGAAAATGGACCAGCATATACTTATATGATAAAATTAATTCCAAATAAAAAATCAAATCAGATTCATGTACATATATTCAATCAGATTTATTAAACCAAAAAAAAAACACCATTATAAACTTAAAAATGACCAATTCTGCCTAAGTTCTTAATTCAAGTTAGGTTTACTCTCAATTCATATAAAAACCATAGAATTCAAGCAAGCCTGCTTCAAAGATGTGCTGTAATTTTTATTTTATTTAAAAAAAAAAAAATACTCGTTAATGTGACTCATTAGTATAACAAATTAATTTTTGGGAATAAACCTTCTCATACCTCTTGAATATTCATACCCTTCCTCTAAGCTATTCCCAACTCAAGTTTAGTAATCCTAATTTTATATACTTTTCGAACAGTTATAAGCTTAAAAAATCATGTCAAACATAAGACTTCATTTTGTAGATGAGTTGCCGCTTATGAAAATTTTCACATAATAACTAAAATAATTGAGACGGCATGGAAGGGCTTACAAATTAATTGCAAGTTCGTTGTTGCATATGCTTGCTATTCTCTCTCTAAAGTAATTGAAAATATCACTATCTGTATTGTGTAAATCAAGCCACAAATAGGAGCAAACCAAAATTTAAGTGATCTTTCATTGTGAATGTTCACAATGGCGGTGAAACTTTTATAAATCTTAAGCAATTGAAGGGAGATCAACTCATATTTATATCAGGAATACATATTTTTAATACTAACAGAAAACAAACTTTAACAGTTAAGGAAGAATTAAAGAGAAAGAAACTTATCTGTCCTGTGTTCAAATCGAGTCCACTCACTGACTCAACTCGACCGAGTCAACTCAGTGGCTGGTCGAGTCAACTCAAGGCAATCCAACTGATTTCCAGCCTGTTCCAAGAGTGAAAAAGCTTTCTCTCGTCGTCTCTAACCTCCTCCAAGCCAAATCGAACCTCGACGAAGCAAACCGAAGTTGTGAGATAAAATTCCAAGCAAATTACAAATCGAATTAAAATAAAAACCATATATCATTAAGCTTAGAATTCATTGTAGAACAACATATCAAAGAATCGGGCAAAATGCCCAAATTTTTGTTCAAATGACCGAAAACCTAAAACTCGAATTAAAGTCGTTAGAGAGAGAGTCAGGGAAATCAAAACTTAGATAAGTAGTCTTCAACTCGTCCGCCCTCAAACCTGACCAGAATCGCCGGATTTTGGGTCGGATTCGGCACGGCGACGAGTTACGGAGCAAGAGTCGAGAGAGTTATACGGAGAAGAAAGGAAATTGTGAATGAACCGATTCGGTTATGTCCGTTTTATAGTTGAGTTGAACCGGACTGAATGCTTAAATGACTATTTTACCTTGCAGACTTCGAAATATTTACAATCTTACCAACAGTTCCGGATGGGCCGAGAGAGCCGGCCCAGTGCTTGCGTTTTCCAATATCACTATGCATGAAGCCCAGTCTGAAATACTGTTCCTCAGCCCAATTTGACTCCCAACCCTAAATTGAAACCCTAAAATGGATATTTTTATCTTCCGAACCTAATAAATTCATTTTTATTTGATCCGAACCTATCGAAATTTTACCATAGCTTAATATTAATATTACAGACTTGATTATGTAATAATTTTGTAATTAAGTAATCAATTTTAATACATTTAAAATTATGATTTATTTAAATGATAAATAAGTAATTTTAAATTATATAATTGGATAAATAATAAATTAAGGTAAGAATTTGTATTAATTAAACATATATAAATAACATCAATGGTAAGATTTGATGAAAGTAGAAGATCATAAGATGACTTTATAATAATTTTAATAGTGATTTGAGTGTGATTTTACAAAAATTTGATGAATAGTAGAAAAATACTATTCACATATGATAACTTTATTACTCTCCTATATAAATTCTTATATTATGATGTTTTCATAAAAAATATATATATACTATCTTTAATTAGTATCCCATATTGTCTATGCTGTTTTGGTTGTCATAATTTTCTAACAATAATAAAAAAAAAAAAATTAATAATTATTTCTAGCATTTGACCATTTGGTATGCATTAATGTATTATTATTATGACACATGGTTATTATTAAGTATATTGCTATTAGAATAACTTAGTTTGCTGACAGAGAAGAAAAAAAAAAGAATAACTTAGTTTGGTTGGAAAAAGGATTGCGTAAATCATATCTAAACTAAGGAGCAAGAATTTGGTACTTAGGACTCTGAAATCCACAGCAAACGTTTCTATCTCATCATTCATCAACGATAAGTGTCATCTCCGATAGGATGATAAACTCATCACCGATAGGATCTTCCTCTTTATCATCGGATTCCTCCAATGATGCATTGTCAGAACTATCGTCGACCGATTCAGATTCAGGTTATGTACATATATTATAATGTCCGTCTCCTCGGGGTACCATGAAAGGTGGAACACGCCATTCAGAAAGAAGATACTCAACTTAATTTGGCATTCAGATGAAAAAGATCAGAAAACAAATGACAAAAGTAAATACTAATGTTAATTTAGCTCCACATAAGCTAACGCAAACTTATATACACCCAATATCTCCTCTCTTCTTCCACAAAACGTAGTTAACTAATGTCAGAAAACAAACTCTAAGGAGTAGCAAAAGGAAACATACATAGATAATGTCATGAAAGAAACTGATCAAGCTCCGTCGAACACATTCTTAAATGCAATCATCTACCTTCTTATCTTTGGTCGCTTAGAGAACGAGCTACTAACTGGAGGTGCACGGGACTTCCCAAATGCCTTCATCTTCCTTCTCTTCCTCTCTTCCTCGCTGTCCGATTCATCTCCTTTCTCCCTGTCAGCATTGCTCGCTTCCCTCTCCAATTCTTCCCATGTCTTCCCTTTCTCATCCTCCGAGTCATCATCAGGTTCTTCCTCCGAGTCTTCCTCAGATTCAACCAAAGACTCGCTGTCGGAATCGTCGTCTTCCGATTCAGATTCTGGTTCCACGTCAGACGGCTCGTAACCCTGGTCCGATTCTTCGGATTTCTCTGATTCGGAGTCGCTCGCATCGATATTCAAGAAATTCCAGCCTCCATCGTCTATGAAACTCTGTGGGTCATCAGTAATGGTCTTCAGAATATGCCGCCAGTTCAAATTCAGCCGACTCTCAAAAAACTTGATATCTGTCGTGTCCAACCATTCCTTAACGCCGTCAAGCGACGTAGAGGGGATGGAATCGATCCTAAGTACATCGCGTTTGAAGTCTTTGAACACAATAGTCATATCAAAACTCTTTTGTCCACCGTTAACTCTCTCCAAGTTCACAATCTCTATTTCACTCAAGGTGACCACAAGGAAAGGGAGCTCTACCAGCTCAACCAAGCAACTTGACGTTGGCACGACGTAAACATTTGTCTTGTGAGGAACTCCATGGAACCCGAGCTCACGCAAAGGCACGTCAAACTCAAGGTCGAGATCTTTAAACTGAGGCTGGGCCCACAAATCATTCACCCTATTCACAAAGCTCTGGAAACCCATGTTGATTTTGTTCTTCCTTTCCCTTTCCCGCTGTTCTTCTTCGATCTCATCTGGGTCGTAGGCGGATCTTTTCCCACCTCCTAAAGTCTGAACCACATCCATGACCTCCACGTAAAACGGCACGTCCTTGGTCTTCTTGTTTCCGACCATTATGTGATTATGCAGATGGAAATGAAGAAGAGTGATCATCTCTCTCTCAGCAGGTTGAAAAAATGCATGTTTGATGTTTGAAAACACCACGTCCACACGCTCATCGTTCCTGCTGGTAGAATACCTAAATCCATTAGTATGAGCTTCAAGCGTCCCTGGGAGCTTCCTTCCACGACCACCAAAAACAGGACGGATCCAGAGGTCGAGCAACTTTATTGGCTTGAATCGGTTTACTGCAACCTGAAGCAGTGACAGAGCAAGGATTCAAAGTCAGAGGGTTTCATAGTAAATCAAGAATTTATGTATATATTTTATAACTATTTGCGTTCTAAAATCCATGAATAATTCTTGTTTACCCTTCACAAATCAATTTCCTCTGGAGAATCTTTTTTGGGCTACGCGAAAGAACTAAACAGAATAGAGTGCCAACCAATGACAGATTACAATGAACAAGTGCAGTTCCCATCAACAAGTAGAAGAAAAAGTTTAAACTTCAAATGAAAGATTGGGCTATAACTAAAACTGTAATAATCGTTTTTCTCATGAAACGATTTTCACGCTCTAATAAAGACGCCATTAAAGTTCATTTTAAGTTAATACTAATAACTTCTACATAATACAAGTTTTCAGATTTTCAGTGGGGTATATGCTTACCAGAAGTTTCTCCTGGCTGACCAATGTGGCCCTCTCGGCTCGCTCAGATTCCCTGGCCATGACATGCCGCCTAAGAGTTTTGATACTCTGCACTACTTCACCGATGTGCCTTGGGTCCTTGGATCGAAATGAAACTTCCTTCAAGAAGATGCTTCCTTGATACTTTGATGAACTTGCATCCTGAGCATTGCTAGGTATGTTGAATATAATCCGGATGTAGCAAGTCCTATTCGTGTCCTGCTGGCTGGAAACTGTCCTTATGGTAGATACATGAAAAGGAACCATGCTTCCATAAATAGGTAGAAGCACAGCCTCATTCTTCTGGTCAATATTAATCATCAAATCTTTTGGAGGGGGAAGATCGTTGACATTTTTATAGGCCACCAAATCAGATGAAGACCTTGCAGAACCACGACTGTCTTTTGCCCCATTGCCCTCACCAGCAAGACGCCGAGCAGTTTCTTCATTCTTCTGACGGGCAAGTTCAGCTTGGTGCTGCCTCCTCAACTCTTCCTTTGACTCATGATTATCGGACCTAGTTGTTGTCTTTGACTTTAAGCGTTCAGTGACAATAGATTCTCTTTTAGGTTTCTGTTCCTCTTCATCGTCATCATTGAATTGATAAGCAACATCCTTAACAGCTTTGGAGCTCTTCGATGTGCACACTTCTGCACCCTTTTCGGTAACAATAACTGTGTCGGCAAGCAACAACGAAAAAATCTGATTCCTTGGTTTATTAGTCTGATTTTGTAGGTTATGCAAACCCAGTGAGACATTGAAAATCATATTCGGTTTTAGAACATGATCATTCTTTGAATTAAGGTTCAGGCCCGACTCCCGAAACTCAATACCAATGCCACTTCCAGCAGACTTGGTCAAGTTCGGAATGAATTCAGGAGCATCACTCTGAAACACTGAAAGTGCTGCTTCATATGAGGCAGAGACTTTGTTCCCAGGCTTCAATGCATTAATTGCTGCTTCATGAGCTTTGAGAAGTACTGCATAAGCCTTGCTTTGTAGGGCATTAGGATCTATAAGGTAACTCCTTGCAACATTGGAACAGTAACTGTTATAGCGTGCTCCAACAGCGCATATGATTACACTTCCAGAATCATAGTACAGTAACTCATCATTGCTTGTAGCACTAGGCTTGAGATCAAACTGCCCTCCACTCTGAAATATGGGTGGATAGCATATGTCAACATTTTCAGCTCTCAGCTTTACTTTAGCTTTTGATGGGTCCATTATTGCCTTCTCTGCTTCTTCCGACAATGAAGAATGTGTTACTTTCTTCTCATCATCAATAACACTCTCAAGCTTGGGAACCACCACATTATTCATCACATTTGAACACAAGAAAGAAGCTTTCTTCACATTAATGATTTCACCACTGTCCTTAAGAGCTAACAACTCTGATAACCCATTGCTTATGTCACAAAGCTGGAACCCTGCACTCTTAAGTTTCGAGTCCCACAGGTCTAAAAGTTTCCCCTCAGGAGGTTCTCTTGCAATATGTCCAACAATAGTTTCAGAATCCCGAATATCATGAAATATCGCATCCATCATCGTACTTCCATCATCACCCTTTCCCTTCACATGCATCACAACATCCAATGCTGCAGCTTCCTTGGCGGATTTCTTCACAGGTTCAAGCAGAGATACCTTTTTCTGGCTACACAAGAAGTGGATCTGCTTCTTTGTGAAAACCATGATTGTCTCAGGGAACTCATAACCAAACAACCAAGTGTGAAGTGCAGAAGATTTCAGGTAACGCAAATCATCAGAGTTTGGCGGCGTTGCTACTGCGAGGACATCAGATGAGCCCCAGAGGTCAGATTTGTGCTGCTTCCAGCTCGAATATAAAGACTTCAATCGTTCGCTGAAATTCCCAAGATTAATAGAATAAAGATTCTCTACTCCAGGTTTTGTTCCGCTGGCCATTGCTAGCTACTTTGCTCACTGCATTTCAGAAAAATTATTTGATTGGCTTCAATAGCTCAAATAAAAGTTTCAGTGATGAGTATAGCACAGAGAAACACAATTGATTTGAATGAAAAACGTATTCACTTCATGAAACACCGTAAAACCCAAATTTTAAGAAGCACATTCATGTTTTTAAGGGATTCATTTCTATCCATGCAGCTAACCTAGTCAAAAACCCAATGTGACCTTATAGCTAGCTCTCTTATAATTATCATAAAGCCAAATTGCAGTTCCCAAAGAAAGGGGGAAGAAGAATGGCAAGTCATCTTCGGCAACGAGCCAACGACACAGACAAGCCATAAAATTGAACTACGTATCATGACTAGCATACAAAGAATCAAAGAGCGAATCTGATACCCAGAAAACACATAAAATCGACTAAACCCTAAAAATCAAATTAATCACAAAAAAGCAAAAACCGACACAAAAATCAAATTAAAAAGCAATAAATCAGCCGTAATCGTGAAATCATGAAGTGAGACTAACCAAAAATCGAGAGACGAGGTATGAATGTTTTGAAGAGCGTTTTACTGTAGATGAGATGACGATTGAGGAGACGCCTGAAGAGATGAGAAATGATAAGAATCGGAAACGGAACTTGAGGCCGGAGATTTAAGTTTTCCGGCGGCGCCGTCAGTGCATGGCGGTGGTGGTGATATTGCGGCTAGGTTTCATTAGATGAAAGGAAAAGGGTAATGTAAGGTAGATGAAGAAGATTCTAAATGAATCGAAGAAAATACTGTCTGAGAAATGAATAGTACTGTGTATTTATAATTAGGGATTACGGTTCATGTCTGTTATTTATAGGCTGAGACTAAATTTGGGCCATCTTGGGTCCAATTTGATTGGGGTTCATTTTCAGCCCAACATATTTTTCTTTTCGTTTTTTTTGATATGAGAAAAAATCGATTCAGTTCGTTTTTCGATAGAAGTGGACTTAGATATGGTTTCTGGGTGGTGAATATATGGTGCTTTATGTAAAAATTACATGTGGACTAAAAATTCCACGTCACTTATTTCTTTTAACGGTATCGTTTAAAACTAAACTTTTCCATCGTCTCCTCCATCTATCCTTCACGAATCACGCGCAAACAGTAAAACCCCAAATGCGCCGCCTTCCTCCCATCCCTCTGCCTTCGACGCTATCATGGCAGCTGCTCGAGCCTTCGCCGCCATGTAACCACGACCCACCTCCGCCACCATATAATTATGACCCACCTCCGCTCAACCGTCGTCGCCCCGAAAACCAAAGCCACTTAATTCATCCGCCATGTAACCACGACACGACGATGACAAATCCGTCGCCACCTAATCGATAAATAATTTCATTGGTCTATGAAATCGAGTTTCAAGGATAAGGTTGCAAAATTGAAACATAAAATTCATTTGCTCGAGAATTTTCAGGAGTGTAGATTACATCTCGTAGAGGCTTGCAGATCCAATCAAAATTTACAAAAATAGCATACAATTCATACTCAAGTCTCCTCCACCGCCGTCTATCACCACCACTCCTCTTATTCATCTTTGTCTCTTGAGTCTTTCAAATCTACAACAATCAATGGTCGGGAAGAGATATGTGGGCAGTGTCAAAGAAGATGGCGTGGGTGGTAATTTTTTTGATGGAGAAGGTCATAACTTCAATGCTTGTTCGGTAGAAGATATGGCGGCGGTGGTGAGAGGTTGAAATTGATTGAGGTTGAAGGGGGTGGAGCAATGTACGGAAGGGAGAGAGGGGTCAATAACAGAGATAGAATTAGAAAGATACAAATGTAATTAACGGAGTTAATTTTCAGTCAAATATTAATAGGTGAGGTAGAATATAAATTACACATATAAATTTTATAAAAAACACAACATATTCTCCACCTAAATGTAGGGACTATTATAAAAATTCATTAGACGATATTTGAAAAAAATATATTAAATTTTTATTTTATTTTTTTAATTTTAAAATAAAAATAATTAAATATTATATTTTATGATCGTTCATTTATCAGTTATTATATTAATTTTTATATTAAATTTTTATCTCAATTATTTTTTTTTTTAAATTTACATTTCTCATTTGAGTAAAATTTAAATTTCTAACCGATTAAACAAATTAAATGAAAAGTAAAATTTATATATTTTTTGGCTAAAATTTAAATCTCTAACCGATTAAACAAATTAAATAAAAACAATATTATTTTAGTTTTTTACAATTTTTTTATATTAAATTGAATATTATTATTTTTGTCTTAAATTAAATGTAAATTTTTATATGTAAAAATTTGCATCTAATTTGAAACGAAAATAATAAATTAAAATCTTCAACATTTTTAACGTAACTTTTCCTAGCTCAATCAAGTAGTCATTCGTGCATCTCTCTCGACTCCATATTCTTTCTTTTTGTTATCAAAATATTTATTATATCATTTCATTATAGACAAAAAGATAACGTCCAATAACTTAAGTATAGGTTTTTAGGACTCCGTTTGATAGTGCAAGAAGTTTGGACCGAAATGGATTATTTTAAATAATTTTATGTTTGATAGGGAAAGAAGAAAATGGATTGAGTTAAAATTTTAATCAAATGGACTATTTTACTTTATAATTTAATCTTTCAAAATCAGTAGAATTAGACTGGACTAACATATATAAAAATTTAAAATGAGCAACATATCCTTCCACTTAGAAAATATTTTAAAAAAAATCTATCTCATTCAATCTCACGTAATCATTTTTTCTCTTACTTTCTTCATCTTGACTCTCGTTAACTCAGATCGCTCCCGTCCGCCTTCTCGCAACCGCCTCCCTTTTTCCCGTATGCCGTCGTGTTTCTCTCAGCCAGATCCATTTCGACCACCACGCAGTTGATCTTTCCATCATAAGCTCCACATCTAATCATCTTCATTTCGCTCGTTTGATCCAATCTATCCACCTCTACTCCTCTTAGATCCACCACTCAACTCCCTCTACCATTGCACTTGGTGAACAGATCCATTATATCGAAAACTTCCAGCTACAGATTTTTGACCCAAAAATTGCTTGAAGCCAATCAATATCGTTTATCCTGATCTCGTCGATTATGGAAGTAGTGTTATTGAAAAGTGCTCTTTTTTAAAAATAAAAAAGGAAAAGTCGAAAAGAAAAATTAAGAATATTTTATTTGTAATTATTAAAAATTGCCGTGTAAAATTTTGGATAGTAAATACTCCATTATTCAATGTTTAAATTGAATTTAGTATTGTACCAGACATTGAAAAAAAATGCATTGAAACAAGAACCATAGACAAAAAATAAATAATACAGGGGCTAGTAAATTGTAGTTTTTTTTCCAGTACAACCCAATACATATCAAACATAAAATTGGATAAAAATTAGTCTAATCTAATCCAATTCTTTCCGACTCAATCCAATATAGTCCAATCCAGTCATGTACAATATTACTATTAAACAAACCCTAAGTGTAATAGCTGTAGTGCTTTTTAATAAATTGACATGTGGAAATATATCCCCACGTCATCATTAACGATCATAAAAAAAAAAAAAATCTCGATAAGACCCTTTTTCTTCGCCCATAACCTCAAAATAGGTTGGATTTATTTGACAGTTACGCGAGTGTGCTCTCCAGGATTCAAATTCCATATCGAAGATTATCACATATTATCCACAAGACGGTTGAGGGAGGATCAGAACCGTCCACTTTAGAAGGAGACATTAAGAAGTATCTGCGCATCCGCCTGGCTTGGCGGCTTTCTACGTGCCTGCAGTTTTCTCCGATGCTCACACTTGGCGCCAGTAGTTGGGGTATGTCCACTGCTGAATTACTATATATTGAGCCCTACGAAATTTACAATGGACACTATGAATTTTACATAAAGCTTTTAAATTTCGCACTTATAATCTATGTAGAACAGTGGTTCGTTAAGAGCATCTCTAGTGGAGGTCTCTGAATATCTATTTGTCAATTTTAGAGACTAAATCGCCATTGGAATAAACAATGGTCTCTAATTTTGATTACTATGAAAGAGGGTCTCTAAAGATATAGACTATCTCTTAGTTATTTTTTGCTCTTAATTATGATGAAGTTTAAATTTTTGTCAGATTTTTAATATTATATATTAATTAAAATTAATTAGAGACTACCCATAAGCTAATTGTATAGGTTCTTTTATTTTTACTCTTTTTCAGTTTTTCTCTTATATGGCGCGAATAAGAGACTTTATGCCTTGAAGATGGTCTAAACAATAAAATAAGTAATTTTTGTACACATTTTTTGCTTTTCATGATATGAATAAGAGATTTTATGTCTTGAAGATGGTCAAAACAATAAAACAAGTAGCTTTCGTATTGTGTAATACGCTTTTGAAATTTTGATTGTATGCTGAAAGGTGAAAAACTACAATTTATTTTTTCCTTAGTGAACAATCTCATAATAACATAAACACATTCGTTGG
Source organism: Rutidosis leptorrhynchoides (assembly GCF_046630445.1). Taxonomy (NCBI): domain Eukaryota; kingdom Viridiplantae; phylum Streptophyta; class Magnoliopsida; order Asterales; family Asteraceae; genus Rutidosis; species Rutidosis leptorrhynchoides. The sequence goes on along the minus strand of NW_027266556.1, from coordinate 3,912 downwards.
ACCAGCTAGTTACCAGTAAAATACATTGGACAGGTGTGACTCCCTTCCAAAGCCATTGAGAAATGCAAATTAAACTCCATGAAATATATTGCGAGATTGCAGCTTGTTTTCCTTTTGCTTAAGAGCTTTATCTCCAAGCAGCTTGAGCAATATTACTCATTTTCGAATTGAATCACGTCGACAGGGATAAGGCAGACAGCAAAAATAACTGTGGTCAAATGGGATTTGAATTACAATCCAACATTAAACATTGCTCCCAATTGGAGTCTGAAAGATTTATAGGTGTATGTTATAGGTTAAGAGAGGCTAACCGTACGATACAGAGATGGTTGGAAATTTGTCGAAACATCTTAATAACTTTCCACCAACGTTGAGCTTCTTCAACTCAACAACATTGTCTTCCCATGGATCCATCGAAAGTGGAAACACTTGCTAGAGGATCAATTATATGTCTAATCGAAGCTTCGGAGACGAGGGTTATAGCTTACAAAATAACTTTTCCAATTATTTATATTACAACTTTAATTAGGTTTTATACTGTTCCTATCAAAATCTCTACCCCAAGAAGTTACAATTGTTGTTCAAATTTGTCAAATAAGCATTATATGAAACTTGGCAAGAACTCGACTAGTTCTTGCCCAACTTCATCAACAATGCTTTTTAATTAATTATAAATTTAAACAACAATTTTAATCTTTTAGAATAACAATACCAAAAATTGTCATACAAATAATCGGAAAAGCTATTCTGTAAACTATCCCTTGTTGGTGTTCACGAAAACATTATTGTGCTATCTGCCTTATCTCTATCCACGCCCATTTTATTTTATTTTATATATATACATATAGTCAAGCATTGTCGTGAGACCTACAAAAGATGAACGAAATGGATGTAGGAGAGGCTCAACATGATGAGATCATACTTCAATCTAGGTCTAGAAGTTCTAGGGTAGAATATTGCCAGATTATTGTTTTCTTATGCATGATCCAAATGATCAAAATGTGTTGAGAAGAATTAAATTATAAAATTTAGAAAAAATAATAAAAATAAAGATATTATTAATCATATCGTAATTGTGCATTTTTCGATTAGATCAAATTGTAGTACACTATTAGTTTCCTATGAAAAAAGATATCTATAATCTTTAGAAATAAAATTAAACTACATATATATGAACAACTTTCTTACATGTGCTCAATGTATGATCATGAAAAATAAGTCAACTTGTCAAGATATAGCACGATCTTTCCTCTTGGAGCGTATCTCTTATCATATTTGTTGTTTAATTTTTTTACTGTTATTTTTTTTCATTTTTAAAAAAAATAAAATTAATAATAGAAAACATCAGGTTTGGTACATCGTAGATTACACGCCCTTATATTTTTAAAGGTATATATATAAGCATCCTAAAATATAATGAAAAATACTACTATTTTCCCCACATCATACATCTTCCATTTTCCATAATCTAAAGAAAGGAAAAACAAATACGGATAAATTAGGGAAGAACAAAGTACAGTTTTTCTAGGCTATAATTTAGCTTATTCAATTCCCCCTTAACAAAAGAAAATGAGCAATAATCTAAAGAAAGAACATAAATTTTAATCTTAGAAATTAATAAATCAGAGGTACTTGCACTAGGGAGCTTGAATTGAGTTCCTTGATTAGCAATCGATAATCTCTCCGTTTTAACTTATAAGTTGCTGTAAAAAATGAACGAGTTTTAATGACCAGAAAAGAAATGAAAATTTAACGGGATAAATATCTTTTCATATAATCCGAGTCAATCATATTTATTGACTTTTTTTATTTGACCATCATAAAATAATAAAAACTGCAATGTCAGAATCAGGTAATATTGAAGAAAATCAAAATATTTAATCGAACATGATTATGAATTTGATTTAATTTAGTTTCTCATTCTGTTAATCGATGGAAAAAAAAAACGAGTAACTACATATTCAGCAAATAGTTACTATATTGTTTACTTTTTATTTGATTTCTCATTCTTTTAATCGGTTATCAGAGTAAAAAGAAAATAATGATGATAAAAAAAATCAAAAAAAAATCTTAGGTTTAGAAGATCTTACTCACCCTCCAAACTCTATATAAGCATTAGAGTTGTGTACACGCACTCACCTCACTTCATTAGCCAAATTATTTAATACAAATTGTTGTAATGCCAGTTCCCAACTTGAACAATCAAGTGCAAAGTGATGTACTAGGGGAGGTATTTAAGTGATAATTGTTTTCTTGATTTTCTATATATTATATGTTATTCTTTGATGCAATTAATTTACTTTTATATGGCTATGGAATTGATATCATGTTCACGTAATTTTTGCTTAATTTTTTCTTCTATAGGTAGTAGATTTATTGATTGAAGCCTCGAAAATCTTAATTCGAGTCCTCCAGATGATGATCGATTTCGATCAGATAACTGAGTCTCATGAAGAATTTAGAAGAATAATGGAGCGCCTTGAAGCTGTGTCAAATGCGATAGACGATATACTAGCGGAGTAGAGTTTCACAAACTATTTCTTGCATGTTTCAAATAATGGTGTATGCGTTTTAATAAATTGGAGCATTGATAAAAGTTTTTCAGATTTATCACAATTTTGTACTCTTTTTTAAATCAAGCTAAACCATTGAATCAAACCACTTCATTTTACTTTTACTACAAACAGTAGATAACACCATAAGATAAAACCAGCAAATTGAAAATGACATCATTCTCAAAATTATGTCATCAATGCAACATCATTAAAATGAGAATTACTCCCTCCATTTCAATTTAATTGTCCAAAAACTAGTTCTCACACAAATTAAGAACAATGATTGAAAATATATTTTGGACTAAATTATCTCTAATTTAGAACAAAATCCAAGACAACGCATAAAATTAAGCTAATTAATTAATAGAAAATTAGGGTAATATAGGAAATAGTTGACTTGTTTTATGAAATGGACAATTATTTTGGAACATTTCAAAAATGATTTTTGGACAATTAAAATGGAACGGAAGAAATATTAATGTAAAATTCTTGTCCAGAGAAGAACTCAATTGAAAATCCTAAATTTTTAAATAAAATGGGATTCAATAAATTATCGGGAAAAATAATCTGAAGAAAATAAGAAAATCAGGCATATATGTCTTGCAGTATGTCATGAAATTTACAACAAAAAAAATATAAATTCTAATGCTATTTTTTGTTCCTTCCCGTGAAAGAAATTATTTGTTCAACTTCATCAGTCCATCTTCTGCTCTCGAAAATGTATCGTCATCAATCTCTCGCCACTAGCAAGGGAAATTGTAGATTCTACAGAAACATTCAAACTCAAATTTATTAAGGATATCAATAAAATAATTACGATTGAAAAAAAAAATCAAATATTTGTAAATGAAAAACGATCGACGACAACAATATATACCTTTTAATTCAAAATAAAAAATTTATCATATTGTTTGAATGATGGTTCCAGGATTTTCATCCTTATTCACTGATTCTCTCTTTTCATCTTCAATGTTAATGTCAATGTCTTGATGAAAAAAAAAATAAAATAAAATTGCAATTTGAGTACTTTTCAAACAAACACAAAAAAGAGAAAACTACATCTTAAAGAAAGAGATACCTCATAGAGTATATCCATACTGAAATAACACCACCAATTAACGAAACATCTTACTTTCCACCAATATTGAGCTTCTTCAAACCCATCGACACCGTCTTCCCGTGGATCCATTGAAAGTTGAAACACATGCTAGAAAATCAATTACGCCTAGCCGAAGTTATCAAGAGACGAGGGTTAGCTTACTACAAAAACCTTTTTCCAATTGTTTATATGACAAATTTAGATTTTATTATACTAATTAACTATCAAAGTCTCTTACCCCAAAAGATAGTAACTGTT
>NW_027266555.1:0-78357 GCF_046630445.1 Rutidosis leptorrhynchoides | reverse complement strand
CGAACCGAACCGGTATGATCCGCGAAGCGGATCAATTGACAAATCCAAATCCAAATCGAACCGAACCTTACCGGTCCGGGTCAGGTCGTGCATGGTGGTGGTGCACATGTGTGGAACCTTCTAGACTTCCTTTTCAACACACTTTAAACTCCACCATATACAAAATACTATATAAGTGGCTTATGTTTCTAGAGAATTTTTAATGTGGGACTTTGTACATTCATACACAAAACTCCAATATTAGCACTACCATTTCTCTTTCATCCTTGACACAAAATGTCAAATAAATGATTCAACACTAAACTTTGTAGTAAAGATAAACTATAGAAATTAATTTCAATTTATTCCGTCATACGGATTCGCCTACACGCGTGGTCAAACTATCATTGATCATGTAATTTGTCATTTTTGTCTAACAATAGTTTGTCTCAAGAAGTTTTTGATATGACATTTACGATATGAGCCATATTTCTTAATTTAACTCATCCATATAATTCAACAATCTTATCGAATATTTCTCTAAGTAAATTTAAGAAGATTCAAGCATTTTCAATCCTTGATGAATTTTATTACATGCTTTCATCATTGTATAATTCCTCTTAAACTCTTATTGTCCAATTTGACATAACGTATTGAAATCTCGTTATTTTTACTTTCAGATACCTAAATAATTTTTAAACTATTAATATATTGATTAGTTATTTTAAGATGTTTTTCCGAAACAATCTAGGTTTCTTTATGAGTACATACAAAAATATCTATATCTTGATTATCTTTATCATTTGCTTCCTTTCGTTTTTGGAAAAAGCTTATCTTCAGAACATATAATCTACCACGTTTCGAGGATGGTTGTATTTCTAAAAAATTAATTAAAATTGGAGCATTTTGAGCTCGCATATAAATTTAATAATTTTCATATATAAAAGTTGATTTGAAACATTATACAATTAGAATTATCTTTTAAATTTCTCGTTCAATGACAATCTAGATAATCCATTAATTTTTTTTTCTTTTTCTTGTAAACTTATTTTCAATTACCTATATTCTCCCTTTATTGCTAGAAAACCTTTGTTATCATCTCCTTTTAACGATATTCATCTTTGTCCTATGTGGTAGAGTAGTGGATGCATATATAAGCATAAAAAAAAAAAACCAAAGATAATATATATTTTACGCACAATTAAAAGTTTTAGATATGAGGCTTCCTACAAAATCATGTAGAATATAGGGTATGTTTATGATAACTATATTCGTCGCTTTTCCAATTGTTTTAAAAAAAAAATACATATATATATATATATATATATTTTTTATTCAATTCACTATCTTGTGTGTCTGGTTCATATGTGTATTTGTATCTAATTAGTAATTAGACAACGTCCATTTTACTTTATTGCCCATTTATGTTACCTCATGATATTGCTTAATAGTGTAACTATGATATATGTATCTATCCAACATTCCTAACCCAACATCCAAAAGGTGGAGTAGCTAGACACTCATTGTTTTAAACATTACCCATGTGGGGTAATACTAATCCCACCTAATAGAATAGCGAATGCATGAAGTTTGTGAGTTTTGGACCATTTTGCCGTCCTCATCAAGTGGACCTTTCTGCTGACTGTTTTGACATTTTTGAAATATTGATTTTTTTTAAAGGGAAAGCTGCACAGTTACACTCGATCGTGAATTGTTTTCCAGCGATCCTCACAATGCCACCACCACTTCAGATTGTTTATGGTCCTCCAGATTCTGAAATCCTAAATGACGAAATCGAGACATGTGGGTTTCGCTATCTAAATTTTTTTGTCACAAACTTTCATCCATATCCTCATGTATTTTTTAAAAAGACATGAAATACTCTTCTTTGGCTAACTCATAACTCTATATAAACCCTTTTTTGCTTCCATTTATTCATTCTTCATCTTTCTCTCTTCCACGACTCGACAATAGTGTAAACCTTAGCAATTGAAGTTCGACGTCCTTCCACCCAGAACTACTAACGTCGTCGGCGTTCTAGCACCGTCGTTGACGAAACCATGGAGAGAAAGCAAGCAGCGTAAGTTTTTTCTTTTACGAATCTGAGTTTTTAGGTTTGAAGTCGTTACTTATGTGCAATAGGGTTCGATTTCTCGATTCTGATTATTGAAATAGTTAGATTCTCGATTACTTTTACGAATCCGAGTTTTTAGGGTTTAAATTGGGATTTGAGGTATTTAAGAGTTTTGTATATGTTTCGACAATGTCCGAAACATAGTATAGGTGAGGAGCACGCGCCTCTTTCTGGTCGGTCTTCAAGTTCCGGTTAAGGACTTAGAACATAATGGGGGGTGAGAAGTATTTGAGCATCTACGGCCTAACGGGCCTACAAGACTCGTCCCGAAGCCGAGCGGCTTTGAGGTGGATCTCGATCTACAGAGAGAAGTATCCGCACTTCTAGAGAGAGAATGTTCTAAGTCTCGTGTGTGTCTCTTACGGATAAGTCTTGTCTTATCTGGAACATCTGAGAAGGATCTTTATATAGGAGAGCGATTAGGGTTGACTTGGACTGTTAGTGCTGTGAAAGAGACATGTACAGTTGTGAGGTCGTAGGTCTCCTCTGCTTTGGGTGCATTCGGCCTCTTGAGGATGGCACTAACTCTGGATCAGTGTGACAGAGTTAGTTCGACACTCAGAAACGCTAAGTTACGATTATCATCATCATCTGAAAGAAGGACGTTACCGTCATTAGCTTACTCAACTAAGGTGCTTCAGCAGGAGCTTAAGAGTCCACTGTAAGTTCTAGTTCATATCCTACTAAATTCACTATATACTGTTCACAGTATTTAGTTTACCTATAGATTGTAAGTTGTCTATAAATACTAGTCCAGTTGTTACTGACCAAGTACTTGTCTATCTTTCACAGTTTATTGTACTCTGATTTGTTAATTGTTTATTAGCCATAAACTATGTTAGTTTTTGTAGTACTATTATTTTTACAGTTATACTACGTGGGTTGTTTCTTTAGCAGTTTAACTGTTTTAATAGTACTGATTGTTTATCCGCTACCGTTTCGCATCTAACTTAAGAATTGATTTATCTTTATTGTATTAAGATTATTCTTAGGTAGATCATTTATGCATCTGATTAATAATTTTGATAAAATCGAGATATATACAAGTGAGTGTCAGATTTAGTTTGAATTGTAACTGGTTAAGTTGCCTCTTAGGTGACTTAGTCGAAAAGAGTTAGGCTATCCAAAACCCGTCCCGAATTCCATAAAACCCATTCGTCCAACCAAACGGCCCCTAGGAGGCAAAATGGTCTAAAAACTCATAAATTATATGGGTTCAATTTATGAGAATAGCATTACCCATCTTTGTGGGTTCAATAATCAATATTTTGTACCACTTGTCTATTTTATGATGAGTAATGTTGGGGAGAAGGAACAAAAATAAAGAACAAATAGGTAGAACAATTCAAAAGTGACATGTGGCATAGTCAATATACAATTCCTGCTTCCGTGTTATATTTTTTTAATTCCACTTTTATCCACATTAATGGTTTGACGTTCACAATTCACACTGCTTCATCCACGGTTGCCGGGTTCGACCCAAAAAACTCTGTATCCCGATTTGGTTGTACGAATCCAACGGAGATCGTTCATGAATCGAATCAGAGCTGAGACCGAACCGGAACGACAGCAGCATCATAGTTCCCTTTAGCGGCTTGAACAGTTTGATCAAGGATACCATAAATCAACAGAGTTGCTGACCTTCTACACATTCGTGTTTAATTACATATTTTTCAACTAAATTCAAATTAGAAAAAGAAAATTAGGGATTTGAAGAAAGAAATAAATCAGGAGGCGAGAGGAAGATGAGAGAAGATTGAGTGAATCAGAAATACTATTCATCTTTTTAATAAATAATTACGGCGTTAGATTTTTATTCATAATAATAAACGGTGTGGGTGAGTCGATAGGTTTGATGTCGCCTAGTCAGATTTAGGGGCGTCACCGTGTCTGATTCTGCACAAGTGCAAGTGATGTATAATCAAAGCCAAGTGAATTAACGATGATAAATTAAAAAGGGGGGCACAAAATTGGAATAAATAAATAAATCAATAAGGAAGTAGGAATTGTATACTTTTCATGCCACGTGTCGAATTATGATTGTTCTTCATATTTATTCTTTCTCCTCAACGTTTTTCTTCTATGATATGTGCAGTTGTCTTGAAATTTGGATTATGATTATAATTATAAAATTAAGGAAAAAATATATCCCATATTCTCTCCGTCTTTGTGTGAATCAATCTGGTCCATAGAAGTATCATGATGCACTCTATGAGTCCGTTTGGATGGACGGATGGGTTTTATGGGATTCGGGACGGGTTTAGGATTAGCACCAAATTAGGATTCGAACTTAAGATTAAAAAAAAGTAATTATGTTTGGATGGTAGTATTGAATCGATAGGATTTAAGTCTTGAATCCTATCTAGTATTTGGATCAAATGATTCATTCATCATATTAGAAACATAATAACCCATTTATCCATGAACTTCCTATTTCAATCTCCTTCTTGATATTTATTACCTTCTTACGGACAAATCAATCAAAAATGGGAATGGAAAAAAAATATAGTTTGGATTGACGATCCTAATTTGTGCAAGGAATGGGAAAAAAATGTATGATGAATTCCACAAATGTCAAATTGAAGCAGCAAGTGAAAGATTTGAATGATGAAGTTGAGGCCTGGCCAATTTTATTGACAAATTGAAACTAGTTGTGGATAAATAGATGTAGTTTATCTTTGTTGTTGTAGTAAATGATATCTTTTGTGAACATGCCTATGACATGAAACTTTATCATGTTCTTATGAAACTCTTCTTAATATCTATCTATCTACATGTTGATGAGTAGTAGAACACTACTTTTTATTAAATACAATACAAGTTAGAATAGTTCACAATTATAAAGTTATTATGACAAACTAGAAATACAAAACAGAAGACAAGTTTTGTCAAGTTTAACCAAGTACTTATTACAAACTACAAATCATCACTCGCACAAATTTTACTAAAGACATGATTACAAACTACAAATCAGAACACAAGTTTTACCATGTTTTGGAATCAAATGCAAGTCATTAATATAAACAAACATATACTTAGAATCTAACACATCATGTTTTCTACACATATATCTAAGACAAGAATTACCTGTTGGCACACGTAGACCTCCTTCTTTCTGTAGTGCGTCACGCAAAAACTTCGAGTCGGAAGCAGATCCTTTCCAACCAAGGTAGACCAAGATGACATTCATATTTTGTGCGCACACACCCAACACATTAGTAACAATATGCCCTTTGCGAGTCCTATAACGAGTTATATCCTCAGCTCTTACTCTAACATTTAAGTAAGTACCATCTAGAGTCCCGATACAACCTTTGAACCATTTCCATCTATTGTCTAAGCAGTTGTCTTCAACTGCATGAGGCTTTTCAAGCAGTTTCATATGCAATCGACAAACAACTTTCAAAACATTATGGAATGATCTGCTCACAGTTTCAGAAGATCTCATGAACTGAAGGCCAACACTATCCATTTTGTAGTGGTGCGCTAATACGAATAGAAACATGGCAACTTGTTCTTCTATACAGACATGACCATTCTCTTTTAAACCCACAACTTTCAGTTTACGAAATAGCTTCTCAAAGGTTGGCAAATTCATCCTAAGATTTCTGACAAGTAACCTTTTTGATACTTTCATCATATAGTTTGTATAGCATAGCTTGCCTAGGCAATCTAGCAGCCTCGATTCTATCTCTAAGGGCTCTTTTCCGACCTCTAGTTTTGATAGTATGAAGAATTATTGAAAATTATTTACAGCTACGGTCTAATCATCTATGCATCTTTTCATCACTAAATAGACGAGGAGGATGATGAAAAACCTCTTTAAATCCATTTTCCTTCACCTACGTATCAAAGAATATAATGGAGATTAGTTGTCGACTCAAATTTAAATTAATTCAACTCATATTTGTAAAATTCAAGGCAACTTTACCGTAGATTAAAGTTCCAATTTGATGAGTAAACCCGAGTTTCGAACGTCACCGTCGATTACAGGCCCGACCGTCGTCAAGATAGTCGAAATCGAAGAGCGGAGTTGTTTGTGAGAGGTTTGGGAGAATTTTGGAACACGATTAAGTTTTCAATAATCAATTTTGGGAGAAGAGGGTATTTGGTGGAATTTAAAAAATAAATGAAGGCATATACGAAACTTCCTTTTTAAAATTGAAAGTCAGCGCTTCTCGGTTTCGTCAATAATATAACCCCCCCCCCAATCATTGACGAAGCCTTAGTTCATGGGTTTCGAGCAACTTCAATTTCGTGAATAAAATCTTCCAAATTAGAATATTAGCGAACTTCGGATTGACAAATCCTAATCCGCTCAAATCCGCTCCTGAAATACGGAACCAAACGGCCCCTATATATGTAGAGAGAGAGTGCCTGCATACATTATTTATATTATATGTTTCTAGTGCCTACAAGCCTTCCATCTGTGTACAATCCCTATGAGCATACATTCATTTGCCTTCTTCAAAGGCTTGCTCTATTTGTCAAAAAATGAAGAATGGAGCATGGTTTTGATCCAAAAAAATGAATAGTGATGTTCCAAATATAGAGCATTCATGTTCATCTCTATTTGTAAAGTTTTTTAATCCTTATAACAAATTATACTTTCGTCTTAATTTATACATCACCAAATAAATGGCGTAATCAACTTCGAGGCTCTGTACCTGTCATTTGAAAACGAATTTGGCAAGGCTATAAAAGGAGAAACATAGATATGTAAATTACGAGTAGAATGAAGGAATTTTCGGAATTGATTTGAATTTGTTATGAATCGTTTAATAAATCTAGGAAGATAACCCAAAATAGAAAACATGGAAAATTTAAGGCTCTATACCTTTAAATTGAGAACGAATTGATGATAGCTATTAAAGGAAAAAGATAGATATAAAAATTATGAGTAGAATTAATGTGGTTTAAGAATTTTTGGATTTAATTTGTATTAGTGTAGTACTCGAGAGTTATCCCGTAATCTAGACAAATTTAATTTAAAAAAAAAAAAAAAAAATTCATTTTGATCAAAGAAGATAGATAATAGTTTTATCAACATTCTAATAAAAACATGTTACTATAATTAATTTTTTTTATAAATCCTTTAAACCTGAAAAATATTTGTTAATATTCCATTCAATCATAGTCTTGGAAGTTAAACAAAAATGATAAAGCAAAGAACTTTTTAGTGTTGTTCTGCGTTTCATAAAATTTTTCTTGAAGATAATTGAGACATTTTACAATCTTTTATATATAAATTGAAGCATTTATACACTGAACATCTTTTTGCTTGAGAAAAGATGATCTAAATATTGTTCCCAGGTGTGTGGAGATCGAGTACAATTTTAATTAACAATTTGATTAATCATCGTCAAAAAAAATATATATTTCTTTAATGGAGGGAGATGTGAATACGAAAAAATTAATCAAATATCTATATAAATTATCGAATATTAAATATGATTCGAGAATAACGAATAAAAAATTTGTTTGAACAAAATATGAAATTTCATTGTTTTTGGAAGAAGAAAAACAAAATTACCAGCTGATATTTTATTGAAATGAAGTTCTTTTGCAATCTCTGTGTCGGCGTATTTCATAGTGACAATGACAGAAATTTCTAAACTGAAACTTATTGAAATCAAGAAAAATTTGAATTTTTTTTGTAAAATATAATGATGAAGGGCTATTAACACGAAGTTATTTGCTATCTACACGAGATTTGACTTTTCAATTATAAAAAGTGACTATATGACATTACAATGGCAGCCACTTTCCTCTCCTTTAAGTTGAAACCATCTCAAATCTCACGTCTCCTTTCTCTTCAATGCGCCAATCGTCAATGTGAAAAAGAATAATTAAATATTTGTCCTTTATGAATTCAGTCATGGCATTTTCTTTCTGTGGTCGAAGCTCTTTATCGGCTCTAGGTTAAAGGGAAGTGGTGGACCCTATACTTTATTGTATCTTAATTATTGCAGAACACTCCAAACTATGTCATGAGCTATATATGTTGCTTCTAGGTTGTTCACATTTTGATTCATATATATAGTATTTGTCCGAAACTCTCTTAATTATGCAAAAACTGGAGTTAGAATATTGCTAATGCAATTTCACTTCCCACTACTCTAAACCATATAAATATCCCTCTATTCTGAAGGGGATCATATATAAATATCACCTTGTGTTTTTTTAAAAGCGGGCAAGAGCACTCTGTGTTGAAAAAGCATGTTGAGCTAACCTTGTGCTTTTAGTTTTAGGTTCGATTGACACAGTGTGAGTTTTCCGTTTATTTTTTTTGACGTGTCAATGATGTGGCAGACGGGAGCAAGACTGCGTTAATTGTTTTGAGCTGGTGTCTAGTCAGTGAAGCAAAACCAATAAAAGACTGACAGAGTGAATGACTTAGGTGTATCACAGCCTCCACGCCGACATACTTGTTCTACTCCTCTCACTCTCACCCGCCGCCATGGACAGTTCAACCATCACCGAATCTAATACGAATTAGAAACAAAAGTTCTACAGCCCACGAATATTCAATTACGTTTTGATCTTCAATACTAGAAGATACCGGAAACCAAATTAAAAGTAGTGTTATATTTCAATTAAATCACTCTTAGGGAACGGAAAGTGAATCTAAATACGTAATACTTATAGGTTTGTTTCACTTTAATATCGAGATCGAATGTGAAAAATCGGAGAAGACAATGGTGGCGATATCAAAATAAGCTGTGCTCGCGAACCATAGAGGGAACAAAGAAAGAGAAGAATATACGGATAGAAGTATCCGACGGCGCCAAGAGAATCGACAGATTTGACCAGGCGGTGGCTAGGTGGTATCCGAGCTGAGAGATACCGCCGCCGTTGTTGCAGTGGTTGTCGTCGTTGTTCAGTGATAGATAAGCCCTAAATACTTGCGTTGTTGAGGTAAACCATAATTGAATTTCCATCTAACATTATGGATCTAAAAAATTGGTGGAGCAGGCGGTGGTCGGGAGCTGACTGGTGAGATTTTTGCTTTGTGTGGCAGAAGTGTTTGTCGGAGAGCGCTGCGCAGCGTCTTAGAACAAGAGGAAGAAGAAAGGTTCGGTTTCACAATGTTTAAGTTCGAATCGGTTTTTGGTCCGAGTGACTGATACAAGAGCAAGTTTGTCAAATTGTATGGGAAGAGAGGGATGGAGTCAATTAATCAAAGGACCAAAAATTTATTTTTTGAAGTAGAAAGGACCAAAAGTTGACCAGACAGAGTGGTCTTGCTTCGTTGGCCACACATCATCTCAAAACCAAGTAACATTGTCGTGCTTCCATGTGCCACGTCAGCGAAAATTAAAAACAAATTAACACAAGATTAATCGAACCTAAACTAAAAACACGGGGTTAGCTCAACATGCTTTTTCTATACATGGTGCTCTTAACTGCTTTTAAAAAACACAGGGTGATATTTATATATTATCCCATTCTGAAATTCCTCTACATATTTAATCATTCACGGTGGGAATTGAATATGGAGTTGGAAATTGCTGTATTATGAAACAAAATTGCGGAGAAGAAAGCATCGTATGTAGAGATCGAGTAAAAGTTGAAACTTAAACGTGTTATTGCTGCCATAGAAGAGTCCAAGAGAGAGCCACTAGTTTCTAGGACGGTATTTCAAAGAGTGAAAAAATATTTGCAAATTTTGTATTCCCTTTGGTCGAAAACGTTACAACTTATAGAATTTCTTTTTGAAACGTAAGAACGTAAAGAATTATTGGAAAGTAATAATTCATTTAAATATACAATTTAAAGTCATATACCAAATATAACCCTCACAATTTAAGTAGTTGGAGGGCTATTTGTGTAATTTCAATAAAAAGTGAATGTTCAAAGGTTAATAGCTCCGAAATTAAGACTGCCTCCGGATTAACCCAATTTAAAATTCTCTATTTTATTAGCTTTCTACTGATTTATTATGATTTTTTAATGAATGTGGGATCGATCGAGAAGTCATGGATAAAAATGGCGTCTCTGTTTTTTCCCTCTAACGAATTTTTCAACATTCATGCAGGAATCTCAATAATTGAGAGAGTATTTATGGAAATACATAAATTTGTTAAAATAATTAATATAATAAAACTTAATAATTAATAATCTAAAAATAAACTCATAAAAAAATTTATAAAAAATATTACATAACACTGGATAACATAAAGAATAACATTCCGTTATTAGGATAATTAAAGTAAAATTAATTAAAACTAATGCAATAGTTTTTCAAAAACTAATGACAACCAACTAAAACTAATACGATATTTATTCAAGGAAAAACTAAAACGAACTAAAACTAATGCTATAGTTATTCAAGGGAAAATTAAAACCAACTAAAATCAATGCGATAGTTATTCAAGAATCCAAGACATTAATTTAATTTTATTCAAATGGATTAAATCGTCATTGCCATCTAAAGTGTGATAATGCTTGGTAAATTATGAACCACCACCTGATCCACTACCATGTGATCCATTACCATCTCCGATTCTTCTTGCAATAATTTCGTGTTGCTCATTTCGGTACCAATTTTCAAGAGTCGGGTCTGTAATTGCATCAACATTCTTAGCTAAGATTCTCTTCACGTTCTTTTCTATGCTTTATTTTTTCCTACATTATGATGCTCTTTCAATCTTCAAAGTTCAATATTTTCTTCAAGAAAACGTCTATTTTGCTCTACGATTAATTGACTTTCTCTAACCATATTAAATATCTTTTTACCCTCTTCTTTCGTGGAAGCAAACATTTCCATCGCTTGCTCTTTTTTTTTTTTTCTTTTTTCTCCCGGGAAGGTCTATTAGACACGTCGATTCTTATTGGATCTTCGGATTCAAATCTGTCATTCAAATTGATGGAAAATGGCGACATACCTAGATTAGGAAGCGGCAGATCCACATTGATCATCCTCAAACTGAATATTTTGCTTTTTTGAAGTTGGAGTCATATTATCCGTGTAAAAATTTTCTACATTTTTTAAAATGGGTCTAACATGATCAAATTTCAAACCATTATTGTATTTAGGGTTGGGGTTGTTTGCCTGCAATTGTTTGGCTCGAATTAACTACAAAAATAAAAATCATAAATGATATAATGTATATATTTCAATAACAAATAATTATTTAAGCATGATATAATTATTCTTGTAACGACTACTCAACATCTTCGGAAACGCCACTGATTTTAAAAATTTCTATTTCTCAAACACAACCTCAAAATTTAGTTACAACTTAATTAATTGTATACCATCTACATTAAAGTAATTTTTTGTCCTTGAACTTGTGACACTGGTCGGTAGTGCATTATTAAATGCAACCTTGATATATGGTCGATATTCAAAATTTAGTTACAACTTAATTAATTGTATACCATCTACATTGAAGTAATTTTTTGTCCTTGAACTTGTGACACTGGTCGGTAGTGCATTATTAAATGCAACCTTGATATGTGCCCAATATTTATCCATAGTTTGATTTTTATCCGTAATTAGATTTTGAGAGATATCTAGAAACGTATTAGATAAATCTTTATCTTCCTCGATGCTAAACCCACCACTTCTAACGGGTGAAGTTGCATGCATGTCTTTAGTGAGAATATAACTACAAATAGAAATATGTAAAAGAAGTAGAAATGAGAACTTGAATGACCGTGGTGAGAATCATGTTCTATATATAGAAGGCATAAGATTTAAAATTTATAGATAAGAAATCTAATCCAACGATTGTCATGAAATCGAAATCCAATCCGACGATTATAATGTAGATAATGTTTTATAGATAAAATATTTAATTCAAAATTTGTGGATAAGAAATCTAATCCTACGATCTTTATAAAACTGAAATCCAATCCGACGGTTAAAATTTAGATAATGTTGGATAACATAAAATCCAGTACGACGGTAATAAAAATGAAATGTAATACAAAGGTCTTTATCAAATCAAAATCCAACCCGATGATTACAATTCGGATGGCGTTTGATAAGATAGCATATAAGATTCATACGTTTGTAGATAAAATATCTAATCCTTCGATCTTTATGAGAAAGAAATCCAATCCGACGGTTACGACTTAGATAGTGTTGGATAACATAAAAAAAATATTCAAAAGTTGAAGATAAGATATCTAATCCTATGATTTTTATGAAAAAGAAATACAATCTAACGGTTACAACTTAGATAGTGTTGGATAACATAAAAAAGTCAAAAGTTATAGATAAGAAATCAAATCCGACTGTATTCATTAAATCGATATCCAATCTCACGGTTTTAATTTACATAATGTTTGATAAGTTAAAATGTTTGATTCAATAGTTGTAGATAATAAATCTAAACCAACAATCTTTATGAAAATGAGATCCAATCCGACGGTTACAATTTAGATAACGTTGGATGACAAAAAAAATATTATTCAAAATTGTAGATAAGAAATCTAATCCAACGGTCTTTATATCGAAATCCAATCTAATGGTTATAATTTAGCTAATGTGGAATATGATTGATGTTTAATTTAATTTTTATAGATAAGAATCTAATTCGACGGTATTCATAAAATTGAAATCCAATCTAAAATTTAGATAATACTAAAAATTATTTATTATTTTATATAATAGTTGTAGATAAACTTACTATAAAAATCACATTTTAGCTACTTCTAATATATATTCATCAATATCTAAATAATCACATTAAGTATCTTAACATGTCTAATTCTTCTTCTTCTATTTTATCATCTTCATCCTCAAATTGATATTTATTTCTATTTAATAATATTACAACAACATCAATATCTTGTAGCCCAATAAGCTTAATTAATCCAATTATTTACTAACAAATGGGTCATTATCTCAACCACATAAAGAATAATCAGACAACTCAAAGACGCTTGGTTCATGGACATCGAGTGATAGACCGTGATCATGAAGTGGCTGTACAAAATTTATGGAATGATTATTTTTTAGAGAGCCCTCAATATAATGAAACAATGTTTCATAGGTGGTATCGTATGAGTCGAGACTCATTTATTCATATCGTCGAGGCCGTTAAAAACCATGATCATTATTTTCAGCAACGAACCAACTGTCGCGCTAGACGTGGGTTGTCTAGTTTACAAAAGATAGATGTTGCCTACAGAATGTTAACATATGGTGTCCCAGCCGATTCAATCGACAAATACATAAAAAATAGAGAATCTACAGCTATTGAAAGTCTAAAATGATTTTGTCGAGCTATTGTGCAGGTGTTCAGAGAGCAATACTTAAGATCGCCTAATGTAAATGATGTAGCGAGATTGCTTCAAATAGGTGAGAAACGTGGTTTTCCTGAATGCTAAGTAGCATTGATTGTATGCATTGGTAATGGAAAAATTGTCCAAGAGCATGGGCAGGACAGTATTGTGGTCGTAGTGTATCTCCGACCATTATTCTCGAGGTTGTAGGAGATTATGATCTTTGGATATGGCATGCATATTTTGGTTTGCCAGGGTCCAATAATGATATAAATGTATTGGAATCGTTTGATGTATTTGCAAACCTTGCATCCGGAGTTGCTCTTGAAGCTCATTATGTTATTCAAGGAAAAGTGTATAACACCGATTATTATTTAGCTGATGGTAAACACCTTAAATGGTCTACTCTTGTACAAAATATCCATGACCCTCAAGGTAAAAAAAAAAAAAGGTTATTTGCAGCAAAATAGGAGGCTTGTAGGAAATATATGAAGCGCGCATTTGGTGTTCTCCAATCACGGTTTGCTATTATTTAGGGCTCGACGTGCATTTGAGGTAAACGGTTTTTGCACGATATAATGATATCATGCATTATATTACAAAATATGATTGTTGAGGATGAGCGTGATTTAGAAGCAATTATTATTCAAGAGAGGGAAGTACCTGATTTTGAGATGGTAACTAATCAGACAACCCAATTTGAATAATTTCTTGCACAACATAAACTAATAAGACATAGAGAATATCATTTTGAACTTCGTAACGCCTTAATCGAACATTAATGGAGCAATGTAGTAATTCTATGAGTTAAATTATTGATGTTGTTGCTGTAATAGAGTACTTGTAATATTTTATTTCATCAATAATAATCACTAGTTAAAAATATTATGTCACTATTTAATAGAATTATAAAATAAATTGTTTAAAATATTATTTATTGTTGAAAAATTGAATTATCCTATTAATTAACCTAAATAATATTAAGATGACGAAATATATGTGTATGAATAAAAATAATGTGAAATTCCAAAAACTACATCCATGGTTATTGAACTTTATATATTTATATAATAGTCCTTGCTATATAATTTGACGGATATGGATCGGAGGAGATAAAATTTGAAGGAAAGTATTCTGTTATAATATAATGATTGGATGATAAAATGGGTTTCAGAGGAAAATGATAGAGGACCTTTGGAACTTGTTGAGTGTTGATTATAGTGTTTACACATCAACCTCAACCATTCGGTGTTGTGTATAGTGTGTAAAAGGAGTATCTACTCTTTGTATATGCAATTTAACTAGTAACTAGAGTAATATTCGGACGTTGTCTTAGGATCGATCTAAATTAATCGATGCATTTGATCTCTATATATTTTTAATATAAAATGAAAATACATTTTATATGGATGTATTTTATACAAATTTAATATTAATTTGGGAAAATATTGATTTCTCAACTCTGGTTATTCCTATCCAATATATTTCATTATAAAATTTAAAATAATTTAAATAAAAAATCTAAAATTACATTTTCGAAACTCTAGTTCGAATCTCAGTCGAAATTTTCAACCAATCCGAAATTACAAATCCATACCCTCAAGAGAAAATGAATAACCAACTAAACGAATTTATGCAATGAAACTTAGTTGGGGAAGAAGAAGGAATCATCATTTGCATATAAATTACTAACCTTATGGCGAGAGGAGATACATAGAAGTTCGGGAGAGGAGAGAATAACCAAAATGATCTGCAGAATTTTTGAGGGTATCGTTGTTGGAGATCTTAGGGGGATGGGAGCGATTAACAGGAGAGTGGTTTCGTCGCTAAAAGGATCGTCGGGGAAGAAAAACAAAGGAGAAGCAATGAAAATGAAAAACGGCGTCATATGGAGTCTAGTAACGGAAATGCTGATAATGTACAACTATATTTTAGCGGACACTAAGCTCACGTCCAATCAGAAAATTTCGTTCACAATATTTAACGAAATTGTGTTACATACGCTATTTGTATCCACTTTTTTAACAGATAAGGCATGTGGAGCTAACTATTTCGAATGCGAAGTATGAGCATGTCAATCAATCATTTAAATGATAAAGGTGGAGTCCACTCGCGAGTTATAATATGTCAGAGGTTTTTACAAATTGATAGTATCTTGTGATTTAATAAATAGATACGTAATAGATGTTTACCAAACCCCAAAATAGTTTCATAGCATCATATAAAACATCATTGAACGAACATAATAATTTACTCCTAAAGAAACACTCAAGTTAACAGTTTATTAGAAGTGATTAAAAAAAATGATTTATTAGAAAATCTTTGTTTTCATTGTATCTTATACAAGGTACTTACTTCCTTCAAAATACATCTAAAACTCAACGGTCTCAAATATCATCGTCCTCTCGATTTCCTTCACCTATAACATTTAGTAATGTTATAGAAATTTCAATAACTACTATCTTTCCCACATATATATGATATCATGAGTGCATGAAATGTCACCTAAACTATATAGTGTCATATTGAATGCACACCATTCCATTTAACAACAAACTTATACCAACCTAAAATTTCAGAGTGAGTACCTTCACTAAAATATTTTTCATTTATTCATAACATAAACCAATCTATAAATCAATTTTAGCTATTGAAAGTATATTTCTTTATCTATAATTTTTCTAAGTCACGAAGTTCCTATATACCATGATATACTAGAATTTAAAACTTCATAAGTGAAGTTATAGAAAACCAATTGGCATGCAATTGTCAATCAATTTAATGAATGATAAATTAGACACATAGGGCTTTCCATACTTATTGAATAAATGTCATATAGTCGAATTTTTCAAGGTAAAAAAGCATCACGATATACCGAACATCAGCATAATAGTTGCCTAGAATTTACAATTTGACCTTTTGCCATTCAAAAATACATAACTTAAACAATAGAGGTCTAATTGACAAGTTGCTTAAAGAATATGAAATTAGAAACACATATCGTTCTATACATTTAAAATACATATACTATGACGAACAATCTGTGCCAAAAATCACATGGGAAAGAGGAGTCTGAGTTATACAAAATAGCTTCTCTACTTCATTCTTAAAATTATAAATCAATCAATTGACTCTATAACTCAATTAAATACAAGAACATGAAAATTCAAAAATCGGAAGTTATAAATCCGAAAAATTTAAAGGCATATCATCAGTCCAATAAAAGTAGTCAATGAACCACAACCTTATAATACTATGATCACTTATTACAAACAAAACAATTGATGAAGATTTCAGATTTCTACATTAAAATTGAATTCATACCGTACAGATACAATGGAAACTAAAATTTCCTTGTCTTTCCAAAACCCTACTAATCTTTCTCCCTTCTCTCTTCCTCTTCTCCTTTTCCCTTCACTTTGGTTTCTCTCTTTCATCTCTTTTTATTTTTTTATTTTTTTGAAGTTACAGAAGATAAGGAAGGAAATGTTTTGTAAAATTATGATTAGACCCTCAATATATAATTATTTATTTAAATTTAATAATTTATATTAGTAGACCCTTATATTTATTTTATTTACGTGTACAATTCCATATATATTAAAAAATATGTCACAATAAATTTTACTTTACATCATGCTTATAGTAAATGATAAATGTATCCATGTACGTATGTATGTATCATATATTAGGGTGTAACATTAAATTTTTAATTTTTTCATTAATGTGAGTTATATTTTGTTTAACAATATTAAAGAAAAACTTTAAAGAAAATAAAAGAAAAACTTATAGCTCATATATATTATATAATGTAACCTTCTTAAATATAAAATATAATAAATGTTTAAAATTATACCCTCTCGTCCAACGGAGAGACCTTCGGACTAGTTTGAGACCAAAAGCAATGAACGCATGAACCAAAATGCTATCCAATTTTGACTCTTCAATATTTTGCCATAACATATTTAGCTTTCATCGAATTCCCTCCTCCAATAAAACCATGATACCTCAATCTCTCTTCAGGTTAACAAATTCTAAGCTACCCATCTTATAATATCCATCAAAATCCAAAACACACTTCTCTAAATCTCTTTCAAGTCTCAG
This sequence comes from Rutidosis leptorrhynchoides, assembly GCF_046630445.1. Taxonomy (NCBI): domain Eukaryota; kingdom Viridiplantae; phylum Streptophyta; class Magnoliopsida; order Asterales; family Asteraceae; genus Rutidosis; species Rutidosis leptorrhynchoides. Next base: position 60,902 of record NW_027266555.1, on the reverse strand, counting down.
TTTCACTTCAATAAGAAAAATTTTTTCTTTCAAAATATTAGACACCCACAAAATAGCAGGAAGATTAATTTCAGGATTGAATTTTGAAAACTTAGAATAAACAATTAGTTTTTGAAGCAACTTCAGTTTGCCAACAATCATTGTTGTTCATGAGACTTGTTGCTTCTCTATAAGGGATTCATATAAGTAAATTTGCATTTGGGTTCGGTCCGAGTTAGCTAAACTGAATATAAAGAAGAGTATTCAATTATAGTGTTTCCTTTAGTTGGTTTTGGTGAACTTGCTTGTTTCATGAAGCCTGTCTGCCAAGAGATGATCAGAGCTTGGTGAGTTTTAGAGTTGAGCTCAAAAGCAAGACAATCAAAAAGAAAAAGAATGTAGCTAAGACAAGTCTAGGAAAGAAGAGATTTGAGCAACAAGGAACTGTCTTGGGAAAGCTGGCTGCAAAGACCTTCTTTGAAATGTTTAAGATAAAATTGAAGCAGACCGGACCGAAACTGATCGCCGGAACTATGGCCAGAATTGATTCAAGGCTAATTGGTGAAGAGAAGGGAACTGTAGGAAAGGATGACATAATACATCGAGGGAAGTTGAAGGACCACAATGTCTCTCTTGCAAACCTTGAGGGCTTTATTGGAGTTGAAGAAGGTTTGAAAGACAAAAATGCAATTCACATCCCTGAGGCAGGAGAAGAAATCGGCGGATCAGAAAGTCATCCTCTACAACGACATTATACTTAATTAGGCGGAATTTCTTCTGAGAAGAAACACTCAAATTCGCTAGGGTTTGGCGAAGTTCAAGTTTATAGTAATTAGGTATTTTCTACTTTCTACATCTCTTCTCAAATTCGCTAGGGTTTGGCGAAGTTCAAGTTTATAGTAATTAGGTATTTTCTACTTTCTACATCTCTTGATGGATTTAGTCGATTCAAAAGTGCATTTAACTTGAAAATGATGCTGCGAGTCGATTAGTGAAGTCAATTTTAGCTATTATCTATTCTAGAATAAAATGTGTGATCAAATAGCTAGAAAACCTAGAAAATGACTATCATGTGGGGTAGTTTTATGCAGTGCATTTTTCTTGTTCATTTCAATTCAGACAAGTTACATTATGTCTTAGTAAGTTTTAATGAAGGTGTATGGATGGTTTGAGCCTAAGAAAATGAGCTATTAAATAAGCTTACTTTCAGTTTTAATCTAAACAAGTCACATAGTCATTTTCAATTTCACTATAAGAAAAAAAAAGAGTAGTATTGTAGTTTAATTCGGTATAGTCTAGTGAAGCTTTCTACAATGGTAGCAACATCATCTCATGGCCGGATCAAAAAGTAAACCTCAAGTCAACTTTTGAGCATTTTGTGAAGTAATCTACAATTTTGAAGAAGAAGTTTCTACTGCAGTTAATCTCTATCAGTTATTTTTCTAGAAGAGTAAAAGTGCATATAAAAATTGGAGGGCAAGCAAAAACCGACAGTTACGGAAATTTGGCATTTTATGTAGCTAGTCCTTTTATCAAAACCACTTGTACTTTTTTTGATTTTTTCATTTTCTGGTGTTATACAAACCAGTCTCTAATTTCATTTTTCTATTAATGTAATTAGAATTATGACGTCTAGGGTTGTATTGAGATCTCTATAAAAGGTCTCTTATCTTTTCCAAATAGTTTTTCTAAGCTATGAATGAAATTGCAGAGAATTCAAGTTCATTAATCTTATTTTTCTAGTTTTTTAAATTTCCTTTTCGTTTTGCATTGGTCCAATTAGGAAAACCAAAAAACCAATCCAATCTTATCTCTTTTTAGGATTTCAAACCCTCAAACACTGTGAGGAAACTCCTAGATATAAGTATATCTCATCAAAATCGAAATCATGGAAGCAACAATCATCTAGTTCTTGTTGTGTATCAGTTTCTTTAGCCACAAGGAATTTTCTTTTCTGCAGATTGGAGTGATCTCTTTTGGAGCTGTCTTCCTTACCGTGAAGATCAGTTTCATATCATCTATCAGGTTTGTGGGTTTTCCTGATATTGATCCACATTGTGATATTCATGTTGGGGATAAGAATCTGCTCAAAGAATGATCAGCATGTAGATAGATTGATGTCGTATCAGACGATGTAGTAGCCAACATAATCCCCATATTAGAGCTTATTCGGTCAAGTGCTTTATTTTGGGTATTGTTTGTTTGGGTATAAGTGTATAAGCTAATCAAAAACTCGAAATAATTGACGTGGAAATTTTTATTCATGTAAATAACATATGTCGGCATATTATTAGTTATTGCACATCCACACGATTTTTACGGACATTAGTGAAGAGGAATATGCCAATGAAGTTGGCTTTTGAAGCTAAATATTAGGGACCGAATGTATAGTTTTGCCAGATTGTCACATTCCGCGGGTTCAACTACCCGGAATATTCTAGAATTATCTGGATGGCTCGAGATGGATCCGGAAAGGTACGGAATTGACTAGAGAGGCTCGGAATACTCTAGAAGCGGCTAGAAGGATTGGAAAGGCTCCAGAAGCTTGCGGAAGGTTCGGACTCCGGAAGACTCTAGAAGGCTCCGCCTTAGGCTAGACTTCTCCGGAAGGTTCCACACAATTGTAGAACGCTTCCTACAGTTTCTAGAGCTTCTAGACTCTCTAGAACACTCTTGTACATTCTCTAGAATCTTCTTGTATAGAATTCTCTAGAATAGTGGTAGGCTATATAAAGGGGTGAACCCCCCATTTATACATACAACACACATTTCCTAGCAATAGAGATTATTTTCGTAGCTCTCTCATTCTCTCACATTCTAACTTACTTTCCGAGTTCGTAAGCTATTGTAAGGCTTCCGCTAAAGTTCTAAAGGCCGACTTAACTTTGCAAGGGCAATTCTAACTAAGTGCCGCACTACTTAGTCGAGGGAAACACTAAGTACGTGACAAGATGTCCCACTTGTATATACATAAGTCAATCAAAATTAACGTAGACCATATTTCAAATTTTTACAACAAATTATTTTCCATCTACTCTTCCATCACAGTTTAATTTATTAGTTGTATGTTGAAAGGTACGAAGAGTTGCAAAGTGAAATTACTTGATAAGAAAAACAACCCCACTGGCATTTCTTTTAGCAAAAGCGTTGGGAATTGGATGCTAGGATATGGGCTATGGGCGGCTAATGAAATGATAAAGAACAAGAATATATACCATTTACACTCTTAATCGGTTCACAAATTCGAGTATATGCCAACCTGCCAACTTTTCAATGGAAACCAGACTTCACCTTCGGAGAATCAATCTTTATCGCACCACTTTCCTCGATCAAAAAGCAAACGTGTACAGATTCTGATTCTAACACCAATATAAAATGATGAGTACTATTAACAGTGTTTCAAACAAAATCAGAATTTTTACCACAAGTAACCAATAACTCATTTATTGTTTAAGTTGTATCTAACATAAGTACATCGATCATAAACGAAATCTAAAAATAAAAATTAAGTTGATTCGAGATGTCGAATTTGAAAAACATTATCATTTGCGACATACAAGTCTACTAGTAGATCTTTCATTCTGGACTTTATTAGATTAATTGATAGCAGACAAAGTAATAAACTCTTGAAAAGTTTGAAAACGGCCTTAGGATTATCACTTCACTTCTTGATTGACTGCAGGAGGAGCTAGGGTCGAATTTTCGGGCCAAAATTGAGCGTTCTTGACCTTTGATACACTCGCAAGAACACTTAATGGCGTTACGTCTCCTACAATTGTCACCTTCTTTGCTTTAAAATCTATATTGTAGGATGTCACGCCTACCAATATGTAATATGCATATGTTAGTGTATACTTAGCAAGTAGCAGATAGTTACATTCTTATTATATACCTCTGATTTCACATTGAAGCTTCAAATTGCAGAGACATCAATTAGTATATAAATATAGCCGAAATGAGGAGATGTATATGTGTAGTTGAGTAATTAAGTTAATAAATGTTTCTCAGAAATGGTAATTAAAAAATTCCGAGTAGTGTTTGTTTGTTGTATACTACGTACCGTCCATCCTGGATAGATGCTTTCTTACTTTGCCTTCACACCCTTTGCAGTGAAGAGAGACCCTCAAAACCACAACATGTGCCTGCAATCGTACAATCTTAAAAGTTCAGCTAGAAAATTGGAAACTGTAAAAGTTAAGGTACCTATAATGCTATTATCCCAAAGTATTATAGAGAGGAACATAACAGACCTGGACTGAAGGAGGCCTATCCGGATTAAAGGATTTGCGGAACAGTGAGGAAAAAGAAGAGAACCGTTTCGAAATCGATTCGACGATTTTCGAGGAGCCGTCCCCATCTTCCTCTTTGTTTTCAGATAAGCCATCAACAATATTTTCACTCAACAAATATCTGGACGAGACAGCTGGAGGAGTAATGCATTTCTTCTTGCTAGTAAACTCGATTTCCTTGAAAGAGTTCTCCTCTTTGTAATCATCGATTTCGCCATGGCCAATACTTAGCTTCTGCACGTTCTTCTTCTTCTTGGTCTTATTTTCGTCACTCCGTTTCAAAGAAGAAGACTTTTTGTTGTCAGTATCGAGAAGATGATGAGGTTTAGGATCAATGGGAGGCTGAAGTTGGAAAGTACATGGAACATATATCCTTCTTCCATCTTTAATTATCGGATTGTGTCGATCAATTGCTCGGCCGCCAAGATGAGCTGCCGAGGAAGGTGAGGGCTGGTCCATGCTCAAACATATGGTAGTTGAAGCTTCTGATGCACAGGAAATGTCAATTTTTTCCATGGATTTTTAGTAATGTGGAGAAAAGGGATGACAAGGTAATATTGTTACAGAATATCTGAGTGATGTGTATCATGAAATGAAAGAGAGAAACACATAGTTGAACAAATAACATGGATTCGATACCCTTTGCATAGATTCCTTATTTGTTTATTTATTAACATCGATGTTATATACAAGCCAAATACAAAAAGTAACAAAACTAAGCCTCTTTCATGTGCTTGTTGTTTGTGTTGCTAAATAAGAGTAAAGTATTTAAGATAAAATAAGACATACTTAAGAACCAATAACTACGAATTGAACGAGAGCAAAAATATTAGAGAAAAATAATACTACAAAAAGAATGTAAGAAATAAATCTTTGATATGTAACATTCTTTATATAAAAGATCTCTATAGATCTTGAATACAATATGAATAGTAGTAAATATTACAAATTAAATGGATAATGAATCAAAACTAAATAATTACATAGTGGATATTCATTATATAATTATATTTATAATACTTTTCTAGATATTTATTTAAATATATTAACCATATTCTCTCTCATAATATTACTTGTAAAATATTTAGTAAACAAAAAATATATATTTATAAATATATAAAAATAATATTCGATTTATATCAAAATAAATGATATTTTATTATTAAAAAAAATACATGATGTTTTAAATTTTAAAGTTCATCTAAGTGAACATATATTCAGATAAAATCTACAAATATAAAACATCATTTATTTTGATACTGTAGTGGAAAAACCTTCGGCCGACCTAAGTCTGGCCCGGCAAGTAGCTTGCCTGAACAACAAGTTGGGCCCACAGCAGTCAGTCGGCCAAGCCCAGCCGACCGATTAAGAATCCTAAAAGGAAACAAACTCTCTCGGTTAATTTCATGGACTTAGAGATATTCTCCATTAAGGAGACTACCAATAATAGAAGATCACAGGGAATAAGATCCCTCGATTAGTGAGACTCCGTCCTATATAAACCATCTTATGAGAAAACCCTAAAGAGACGAATAAGCTCTCTCATACTCACAGAGATCTATAACACTAAAGTGACCATTGTTCATGTGTGTTCATACAAGCTTCTCATTCGAGAGAAGCTTTACACTAACTCTCCGGCAGCTACGCATCACTCCGCCACGATCTTGTGGTGAGCCTCGTTCGTCCTGTTTAGACCGTAGATGCCTAAACGTAGTTGCCACCCCTATTTTCTTATCTTATCTACAGGTTCCGATCGTACCGACGTTCTACAATGACCCTTCCGTCACCGTGATCTTTTTTGTCACAACATTGGCACCGACTGTGGGGAAGCGTCTAAAAGCCATTTATCCTCTACCTTCCTTCTATCGGTATGATCAAAACTCTTCCTTTTAAGTTTTCCAAATGGTTGACGCTAGATCTGGAGCAGGGAAGGCGGTGGCATCTCAGAACACAAACAAGAAAGTCCCCTCGATAGGCCAGGGTGAGAACCCTAGGAAGAGACCCCGTCCAGAAGTTTCTATAGGATTCTCGGATGAAGACTCGGTGGGGAATCGTCAAGCCCTACAGTGACCCCCTGGTCATCACCTTACGGGTGGCCGACACCATGGTAAGGAGGGTCCTTGTTCACGATGGAAGTGGAGTTGACATTATGTACTACCCCGCCTATAAAGGATTGGGGCTCCGTAACGAGCAACTAGTTCTTCCGCGGGAAACGATCTATGTGGCTAACCGGATCGAACACCCAGTACTGGAACCGTTCAAATCCTTTTATGACCCTGGGACAAGGGGAAATACGCCTTACCAGGGAGGTCACATGGTTCGTTACGAGAGGCTTCACCAGTTATAAAATGATACTCGGGCGAGATGGTATCGCCGCGTTCGAGGAGGTAGCTTCCTTCCTCCATCAGCTCATGAAGTTTCCTACCCCGAACAGTATAGGATGTGCCTGGGGGGGGATTAGGGGGTCGCTCCTAGCTATTACCTTACTTCACTAAAAGAGCCGGTCATCCTTGACCTCCTGTTGGCGATCGAGGACGCTCCTGCTGAAGGATCCTTCCCTGTCAATTTTGACGCCCGGGATGAGGTCGAAAACCTGCGCGCCGAGCCGGTGAAGTAGCTCACCCCAATCTAGATGGTGGAGGGGGACTTCGAGAAGGTCACCTTCATAGGATCCAAACTCCGAGGAGAATTGAGAGAGGAAATCATTAGGTTCCTCAGGAGCAACAAAGATGTATTCCCTTGGTCCGCCGCACACATGTCCGGCATCGACACCGAAGTTATGGTCCATCGGGTTAACGTGGACCTGACATGCAAGCATGTTAAGAAAAAAAAGAGGGGTTATGCTGCCGAGCGACAAGAGGCTATAGCACAGGAAGTGGATAAGCTGATGAAAGCAGAGTTCATCAAAGAACTAAAGTACCCCGAATGGTTGGCCAATCCGGTCATGGTAAAGAAGAGTAACGGCAAGTGGCGGATATGCATTGAGTTTCGAGACTTGAATCAGACCTGTCCGAAGGACCATTACCCCCATCCACGGATAGATATCCTCATCGATGCCACGGCCAGCCATGAGCTCCTCAACTTCATGGACGCCTTCAGTGGGTATAACCAGATCCTAGTGCTTCTCAAAGATATCCCAAAGTGTCGTTCATCACCGTCCAAGGGCTATATCGATATGTTGTCATGCCTTTCGGCTTGAAGTATTCTTGGGCAACCTACCAGCGGCTAGTCAACAAGATCTTCAAATCCCAGATTGGCCGCAATATGGAGGTATATGTGAACGATATGTTGGTGAAGAGTGTTCAAAAGGAGGACCATGTGCGAGACCTAACGGACCTGAGGAAATACAAGTTGAAGCTGAACCTCGCCAAATATGCTTTCGACGTTAAGTCCGGAAAATTCTTGGGGCTCATGGTTTCACAAAGAGGTATCGAGGCCAACCTGGACAAGATCAAGACCATCATGGACATGATTCGGTCGGAGTGTGTAAAGGACGTCCAGAGACTGAAGGGCGGGATTGCAGGGGACGATTTATGTCCCGAATAAATGCCTACCGTTCTTTGAGACGCAGAAGAAGGCCAAGATTTTCCAGTGGACCGAAGAATGTTGAGAAGCCTTTCGGCACCTCAAAAATTACCTGGCCTCACCTTCGTTGCTGGCAAAGCCGAAAGAGCAAGAGCCTCTCATCGTTTACCTAGCTGTATAATATGTAAGTAAGCGCCGTGCTAGTTCGGGAGGAAGGCCGCAGAATGCGGAGACTAGGTACACTAGGGTAGAGAAGTTCGTACTGGCGCTAATCACGGCAGCCCGGAAGCTGCGGCCCTATTTCTTGGCACACCCCATTCAGGTACTCACTAACCAACCTTTACGGAAAATATTGCATGATTACAAGTCTAGTGGAAGGATGATCAATTGGGCCGTCGAGCTCGGAGAGGTCGACATCTCTTATTGGCCCCGACCGACCATCAACGGGCAGGCTCTGGCTGATTTCTTGGTAGAGTGCACTATCCCAGAAGATTCCAAGGATCTCCCCCTAACCAAGAAAGAGGCAACATCGGCCGCTCCCATAGTAGAGTTATGGGACCTCTATTTTTATGGGGCATCCAGCTCTGAAGGAAGTGGTGCAGGCGTTGTGCTGATAAGCTATGATGATTTCGTTATCGAATACGCACTAGCCCAGGATTTTCCTACTACCAACAACGAAGCCGAGTACGAGGCTATGCTGGTAGTATTGCAATTGGCCCGCGCGCTCCAAGTGGACAACATACGTATCTTTAGTGACTCCAAGCTATTTACCAAACAGGTAACCGGGGAGTACGTCGCGAAAAAAAAAGCTGATGATCGGATATCTAGAAGAGGTGCACAACATACTGAGAACCTTCAAGGAATACGAAATGAACCACGTCCTAAGGGAGGAAAATGTGCACGCGAACATCCTATCTAAGTTAGCCTCCGGCGAGCTAGAAGAGCTCCCAGGGCCTATTTATGTTGAGCGACTGCCGGCCCCCTGCATAGAGCAAAAGATGTAGCAACGATAGAGGGCTCGGACGATTGGATGGCCCCTATAAAGCCTACTTACGGACTCGACCATCCCCGAGGATCCTGCCTAGGCTCGAAAGCTGACTCTTTAGGCCGCCCGTTTCATTATTATCGATATGGCGCTTTACAAGAGGTTCTTCTCTATCCCCTACCTCAAGTGTTTGGCACCCGAAGACCCAGCTTGGGCCATACACGAGGTCCACCAAGGAATCTGCAGACAACACCTAGGAGGATGGGCACTTGGATACAAGCTGATCGGGCAAGATTTTTACTGGCCTTCTTTGCATAAGGATGCTCAAGACTTTGTCCGGAAGTGCGATGCATGCCAGAAGCATGCACCCATTCTTGACAGCTCACAGAGGAGTTTAGTTCCATCCTTTTGCCAGTATCCTTTGTCGTATGGGGTATCGACCTATTGGGCCCTTTTACCCAAGCCAAGGGGCACGACCAAATATGTGGTAGCTGCCATTGACTACTTCACCAAATGTGTTGAGGCCAAAGCTTTGACCACTATAACTGTACCACATATTCAAAAATTCATCTGCGAGTCAATAATTTTCCGTTTCGGCTTACCCCAATGCATTGTGGCCGACAACACCACACAACTCGCAAACGAATAGTTAGAGGAATTCTTAAAGGATCTCTAGATCGAGCTCAGGTTTGCGTCCGTCGCTCACCCATTCGCTAACGGGCAGATTGAGATCACAAACAGATCCATCCTCGTCGGGCTTAAGAAAAGGATGAAAAAAGTTGCTAAAAAAAGAGATTGTACGTTCGAGCTGCAGAATGTTCTCTGGGCGTACAGAATAACCTGCCGAGTGCCGATAGGAGAAATGCCCTTGCAGCTAACCTTAGCACTAATGTTGTGGCACCTATGGAGGTAATCTACAGGTCGTTCATATTATAACTCTACAAGGAGCCAAAGCAAGTGGACGGACTTCTCTTGAATTTGGATCTCATTGAAGAAGTTCGAACGAATGTTGCGTCCCGAATGGCTAGACACAAGGAAGCTGCCGCAAAATTCTACAACCGACGAGTAAAAGGAAGAGCACTATAGGTTGGAGATCTTGTACTTAGAAAGACTGAAGCGTCAAAGCCGAAGGAAGCTGTTGGAAAACTAAGCTCCAACTGGGAGTGACCATACTGAGTATCCAAGATCAGCCGACCAGAATCCTACATGCTAAAAGCACTGGATGGGATGCCAATTAAAAGAAGTTAGCACATCTCGAACCTGAGGATTTACTACAAGTATAAGACAAAGCCTACTCGAGGCAACGGGTGGAGCAATTTTATCTTTTTCATCATTTGCATCTGCATATTTAAATTAAAATAAAGAATATTTTTTTTCAAAATGTTGACGTCAACAAAACATGTTAACTCATATTTTTTTTTAAAAAAATTCTAGCATCGGCCAAGAAAGTCGGGCGAAGAAGGGTTGACGAACGCTTCCTAGCCCGATTTATGCCCTCGGTCAACATAGTACATAAAGAGTCGTACATAAGGACTTCTCGGACCGAGGTCAAGTTCTCTACCTAAATGACGAATGCAAAAAAAGTCGCACATAACGACTTCTCGGACTGAGGCGAAGTTCTCTACCGAAAGAGGGATGCAAAATTTTTTTTTGCACATAAAGTCCCTTCGGACTCAGGCCAAGTTTTCTACCACAGGGGACATATGCACAAAAACTTAAAAGACCTTTCTAAGTAAAGGTGAGTACCTCCCTAGCCAGGAGGCACGTACTACATCCTTCCCAAGCGAAGGAAACTTAAAGACCCCCCTTTGTCGGGGGCACTTACTAAATCCTTCCCAAGAGAAAGAAACTTAAAGACCCCCTTTGCTGGAGACACTTACTAAATCCTTCTCAAGAGAAAGAAACTTAAAGACCCCCTTTGTCGGGGGAACTTACTAAATCCTTCCCAAGAGAATGAAACTAAGAGACCCTCTTTGTCGGGGCACTTATTAAACCCTTCCCAAATGAAGGAAACTTTGAAGGCTCCTTTTTGCTCGAGGCACATACTAAAGTTTTCGGTCACCCTTGGTCAAACAAAGGACGCCCGAACATGGGGCAGTGTAGTACAAGGAAAATAAAGTAGAACACAAAAGGAGGTATAAAATTTTTTATAAGAAAACAATCGAATTTTTCATTAAGAATTCGATAATTACAAAAGAGGAATTTACAAGGAAACTTTAAAGTATAAAGATGTGAAATTTGATAGCCCTAACTCTTTTCGATCACCTAAGAGGCAATTTAACCAGTTACAACTCAAACCTAATCTGACAACCACTTGTATATATCTCGATTTTATCAAAATGATTAATCAAATGTACAAATGATATATTTAAGAATAATCTTAATACAATAAGATAAACCTATTCTTTAAACTAGAAACTAAACAGCAGCGGATAAACAATCAGTACTATTAAAACAGTTAAACTACTAGAGAACAATCCAAGTATTATAACTGTAAAAACAATAGTACTATAAAACCTAACACAATTTATAACTGATAATCAATTAGCAAATCGGAGTACAATAAACTATGAAAGAAAAACAAGTACTTGGTCAGTAATAACTAGACCAGTACTTACACATAGCTTACAACCTATAGATAAACTAAGTGTTGTGAACAGTATAGAGTTAGTTCAGTAGGAACTGAACCCAAACTTACAGTGGACTCCTAAGCTCCTGATAATGCAACTTAGTTGAGTAAGTTAATGACGCCTAAGTCCTTCCTTCAAATTATGATGATGATTGTGACTTTAGCGTTCCTAAGTGTCGAACTAAATCGATCGAACTGATCCTGAGTTAGTGTCCTTTAAGAGTCGAACCAACTCAGTCAATGAAATACTGAGTTATACCTATCAGATCTGATTCGGTTGAGTGGATATTGAACCAGAACCTTCTGATCTGACTCAGTTGAATGATCACTGAATCAGACAAGTCAGCAATAGTTGTTGAAATGTGGATCTATAGATTAGGTGATCTAAAGATCTGATGGATCGTTTGTGCTTCGAACTGTTTGGATTGAATGTCTCACTAAGCAAACATTATGCTTAAGAGACTTTGTACGAATGAATCGGTCTTAACTATTGGAGTTAATTTGATTATATTGACTGACGTATAAAAGATAAGCCTCTCGAAGATTGGTGTCGAGGTTTAAAGACTTATAACGAAATTAAACTAATGATATTAACTAAAACGTGCATGTTTGATTTATTGATAGATGTAACACCTCAACGAGTAGAAATTCGACCAGTTGTTACGATTTGGCGGATGCGTTAACAATCTTGGAACAAAAAGATTTTTGCTCGGACTTGTGAAACGCAGTTAGATGGATATAACAGTTTTCTATTAGACTAGATCAAACTATTGGAGCATATAAATATTGTAATGTTTTGGCACGAGATAGATTAAACAAAAACAAGAATAGTAGAGATTGAACGCGAGAGTTCAGTACGAAACAAATAACAACTTTGTTTAAATTTATTCAAGAAAAGATATATCGCGGTTCGGCGTTAAATAGCCAACACCTACGTCCGTGGACCAAAAGGGTCGGGTAGAAGTTGCTTACAATAGGAAGAGTAATTTCCAAACTACTTAGATGCGTGTATAAGCCACACGTCAAGACTTTGTATAGAAATTTGCTTAATCTCTTATGAAAATTCTAGACCTAGGACAAACCTATTCTAGGACCCTACCAAACTAAGCCAAGACCGACTAGTACTCGTGATTTCTACACACCACTCTTTGAAGTTGGATAACCTATGTCAACAAACGAAGGCTAGAGTGGAAAGGACGTCACTCTACTTTAATCTCCTTCTCGTGCTTAGTGTGTGCAAAAAGGTCTAATGAGAAGTCCTCTTCCTTTTATAGCTACTCCTAGTCTTGCCCATCACTCACTTATCTTCATGAAGAATGAATCAATCATGATCTGCTCTATTATTTTCAATTTGATCTCGTTTTACTTGACCCTGATTTGATCCTTGATTCTGATGTAGAGTTTCCATATTTATCTCTATTAACAACTTCAGACAATTGAGACGATTTTTGTTTCCTTTTATGGTTCTGATCCAGTTCTTTATATTTGTTGATTCATTCAGATCTTTTCCTTGGGATTAAAGTCTTCGATATTAGCCTTTGATCTTGTAACGTCAGCAATCCATCCTTTCCATATAATCTGATCTCCACCGTTGGATTATTTACATCTTGCCAATCCTTATGTCCGTGTGTTTGTCATTGTATATTATCAGATTATGTAGTATCAAATTCGTAGGTTTACAATTATTCACTTATTCCACTAAATACTAAATTATCATCCCACTTTATATTATTCTTCAAGACACTAAGATACTAAGGTTAATAGTTAATATTTTCTAATTTAAATGAAACATATCTTAAGGTCAAAAAGTGACAATCCAAATGATCAAGAATGCCTTGATATAGTATGCATTCAAAAGATGCTTGTTGTTCAAGACCGTATCATGCTCAAAAAGAGATGTAAAATGGGGCACAGTGTTGGAGCAATGACGAAAAAGCAATGACCCCATCAGCGAGAAGGTTTATGACCCTTGGTGCGTTCCTACTCTGCACCATCCCAGCGAGGATCGTCAAAATTAACTAGGGAAAGTAGGAGAATCGACGTAAGAAGAACTTACCGACTTCAGAGCCTTGGCCAGAGTCTGAAATAGAGCTGTCCAATCTTGTTATTCGAGAAGAGCTCGGTCGTCGGGGCAACAGTCGAGCCCAAGAAGCCAAGCCAAGCCGAGCACATACGTCCTAGCTAAGAGGACCACTGTCTCTGTCGCCCAGGTCGACAGGCACCCTTGCCCGTCTCAGGTTCCGCAACAACCCTACCTCGGCCGGTTCCTCCCAGTCCGAAGAGGACCTACTCGCCATTGCTCTTCCCAATAGTCGACGGCCCATCATGGGTAAGAGGGAAGTCTCCTAATTCCGCGAGACACTTCCTCCTCTTTCGAGGAGGGTTTTTTATCAAAGCCTCTGCTCCATGAACCGGCCCTTGTGTCTAGAGCTCTGCTCTCGCCTTCAAACGCTGCATTAGAATGAAGAGAAAGAAGAAGTTCGGAGAGACGGTGGGATAAGAAAGGGGAATTTTTTTTGCGAAAAATTCTGGTGATAGTGGATTACCTCTATGGGCTCCGTAAAAAGGGGAATCTCCGACGACGAAAACCTAACAGAAATCGCTTTGGCGGAGTCACCGTCACGGTCGGAATTTTCACCTCTCCAGGGAGGGTCAGATAATGGACGCCTCTTCGCCATAGGCAAAATCATAAATTTAAGAGAAAGAATGAACAAGGAGAGTCTCCCTAAAGAATGAGGACGGAGCCTCCGATTAAAGCAAACCCTAAGCAACCGAGTTAAAGTGATGAGAAAAATAAAGGAGAAGGCTTGCCCTTTTATAGCAATTGGGAAGGAAGATCAATTGTTGAGGGTAAAAACTGCTCGGTGTAGTGCCTTAAAGCCTCAGTTCGTTTGCTGCATGGAAATCGAGGCGTCATTCTGTACGCGAGACGCTCCCTCCTCCACAATAAATGGACATGCATATCGACAAGACGTCCGCGCCTCTTTGGTTCCCCAGGTAACGTTTCAAGTCTCGGACGAACCCAATCTTTTTGCATTCCCCACAACTTCCTCAACAAGCTAAGTATGTAAACTAAACCAATAAGTCCGGCCCACAAACAAGCTTAAAAGCTTCATCGGCCTACTCATTCTTTAAACCCCCCACTGAAGAGGGGGTAACAATACCTCAAGAACACGGCCTAAGCAACAATCTCCTGACACCAAGACTAGCTTTTAAGCCAAAAAGTATGGTCGGATGATCCACGCAACCGGGAAAAATAAAAATTCCCCATGAGGAAAATCTCAAATACCATCTGGTAAGCTACGTACACTCAACCAAGGCCTTGTGGCGAGTCTTGTTGGTCTTGTTTAGACCGTAGACGTTTATATACGTAGCTACCCAACAAAGTCTCTAAACTTATGACTAGCCAAAGTGGAAATCTCCGACCGCGGTAAAGAGCTATAGTAGCCAAACGCCGAGTCGGACGATGGACATGGCCCAAAGTCACCAAGTAACGAGTTTCAAAGCCAAAAATTTAGTCGGACACGTCCGACACACACTTAAACCCACTAAAACAGCCGCCTCGGCTTTCCTTTGAAAGTTTACTTGCTCTCATCAGGTAAAACTGTAACGCGAGCAAGGGAGCAAATGTAGTGGAAAAGTCTTCGACCAGTCGGCCAAGCCCAGCTGACCGAGTTAGAGTCCGAAAAGGAAACAAGCTCCCTCGGCTAATTTCCTGGACTTAAAGATATTCTCCATTAAGAAGACTACCATGTATAGAAGATTACCATATATAGAAGATCACATGGAATAAGATCCCTCGATTAGTGGGACTCTGTCCTATATAAACCCTCTTAAGGGAAAATCCTAAATAGACAAATAAGCTCTCTCATAATCACAGAGATCTATAACACCAAAATGACCATTGTTCACGTGTGTGCATACAAGCTTCTCATTCGAGAAAAGCTTTACACAAACTCTCCAGTAGCTACGCATCACTCAGCCACAACCTTGTGGCGAGCCTCGTTGGTCCCGTTTAGACCGTAGATGCCGAAACGTAGTTGCCACCCCCCATTCTCTTATCTTATCTACAAGTTCCGATCGTACCGACGTTCTATAATGATCCTTCCGTCACCGTGATCTTTTTTGTCACAACAAAGACAGATATACTATGTTTTATTAAAATCTTACTTAGAAAATCCAATAGGATATAACATAAGTCAAAGACGAAAGAATACATCACATATATTATTCCCCCTATAAAGCATTATTTAATATCTTAAGACGACGCATCCAATCTTACGAATTAGCTTTTCAAGTGTTAAAAGATAAAAATTTTGTGAATAAATCTACTAGATTATCACTTGAACGAATTTGGTGGACATTGATTTCAACATTCTTCTCAAGATAAGTAAATTTTTGGTAAAAGATGTTTAGCACCGTCTCTTTTAATATATCACCCCTTTAATTAGGCTATGCATGCCACATTGTTTTCATATAATATTGTTGCTATTTTTCGGTCTAAAATTAAACTACATGTCTTTCGTATGTGTTGCATTATTGATCTCATTCTTAACCATACAGATTCGCAACTTGCTTCCTGTATTGCAAACGCATTCTCATAAGTATTTCTAACTTTAATTTGTTCCCTTGTCTACAAAAGGAGGAATAGACGTCCTTGAAATTGGAAGAGAGCTAAGCTGGTTAATAAGAAAAGTGCGAGATTAAACTATACTTGCAAAGATAAGAAGCATGCCCAAAAAAGGCTGATGCCTAGTGTCCACAAAAAATAATATCATGTTATGTTGTGAAAAAGGTTAAAAATAATAATTTAACAACAAGCCTTAGTTCCAGCATGTGGCGTCGATTATATATATGAATCCTAAATTCTTAAATATAATGACTGATGATGATGGGAATCAAAACATCGATTGAGGAAGACGACGTGAACTCGCGAAGAGATTGAGGAGATTAACTGTTAGACAAAAATGACAAATGCATGGTCAATGGTAGTTTGACTACGTGTGTAGGTGAATCCGGATTTCGGATTAAGTCGAAAGTAGTTTGTATAGTTTATCTATACTACATAGTTGATGATTGAATCATTTTTTTGACATTTTGTGTCAAGAATGTATAGAAATGATAGTGCTAATGTGAGTGATTTTTACATGAGTATGCAAAGTCCCACATTGTGGAAACACAAAACTCTCAAATCACTTCTATAATGTTTTGAGTGGGTAGGAGTTTTAAAGTGAGTTGCCTCTAGGTTCCACACGTGCACCACTACCACCATGCACGCCCCGCCTGGATTCGGATTTGTCAATTGATCTGCTTCGCGAATCATAAGCGGTTCGATTCGCTTCTTTTTAGGATGAACCCTGTTTGACTTTTTTTATCTGTTTATTTATTTAGTGAGATTTGACTTTTGTAATTAGTGGGATTCTATCTCTTAATTCGACACGAATTTTATTTCCCGATTTTTTTTTGAATTTTAAATGCGCAAAATCCGAAAGAGGATTAACAATCCATTTTTGAACAGATCAGTGTGTAGTGGTGTCCCACGTGGGCTAGGATTAGGAGTCTTGACGTGCACTCCAAGTCAATCTATTCCTTTTCTCAACCGACCCTATAGCCTATAAATAGCTATTATGTGGGTTCAACACACTCAGAAAATCTTAGTAGCAAATAGGTCGGCTGACAACCCACTGTCTTTCTGTCTTTTTCCTCCTCATGTTGTTGGAGAGTTTTACTATCGTAAGTCTCACTTGAACTCAATTAAACATTATATTTTTTATACTCGATTAAACATTGTAAAAAAAAATAAAATTAACAATGAGAGTGATTATTTGCACTTAATATGTGATTTAATTTGAATGAATTAGATTTGGAGGTATTAAGAATGTTTGTTTTTTTTTTTTCACCACTTAACTCCACTTAACATATCTGATTCGGACAGATCTTGGAATGAAGTTTAATAATAATCATATGATCGCGCGCGTTTGCATTGCTTACTTCCTTTTTGGGGTATGTCTACTTGCTTCTCCCAGTTCGACACGAGTGTAATAGCAGTTTTTTAATTTATTTATTTTAATCAATTTTATGAAATTATTTTGTAATCAATCTTTTCACTTGTCTTTTGTATTATAACTAGTCAGAGGGTCCGTTCGGTGGACGGGAGGACATTTTTCTTCGAAACTATTTAAACGGATGTTATATATAATCATCATACTATAATTTATATTTTAGAAGTTCGATAATCATCAAAATATAAATACGAAAACGAATGCTTAAGTAAGACTATCCCGATAAACATTAAGATTAATTAGAAAAAAATAAAAATAAAAAATTCCTAACAAAATCTAGAACTGTTTGCTTGGTTCATCGATGCTAATCTTCTTTCTCAACTTTAACTCTAACCAATTTGGGACGGACTTTGCTTGGTTTTTCCCCCGTATCATCCTCGTCATCAGATGAAATATACATTGCTTTTTTTCTTTTGTTGGATTTGTCAGTTGTCGGAGTCATGTCACTATCGTCTCGATCGGTATCCTACCATACCAATTTTAAAAAATTAAATTCATTATATATGTGTATATTTTAGGAATGAAAAAGCGCCTTATAACTAAAGATTCAATTAATAGTGTTTATACCTCCAAATCCGCATCGACGTCTTCTTCTTCTTCTTCTTCTTTTTCAGAAGTCTAAAAGGAAAAAAATTCAAGCTTTTATGTTAAAAATACGGGTGATAAATAAGGGAGCCCCAACTATAATATTATATATATGTGTAAGGTAAATGTGAAAAAATTTACTCGAGTGAAGTGTTTATCCTTGAACTGTTTAATGAGACCCTCGTCTGATGTCACTCGCTTAACGGTATAAGTTACATCCCAATCAGATAATAGATCCCTCCTCGGTATTTCCAAATTTGAATAACAGCTCCTTGTCAGCAATTTCATCAAATTCAGCTAAGAGGTTTTTATTTGATTTTTTCTAATGATGATCAAAAAATAGATAAGGTGGTTTACAAACATGTTTAAATAGAAATATAAACATAAGCTCAATTTATTTTCAACCTTGTTTGATGGATTTATAAGGTCCGTTGTAGATTTGTCGATCAACAATTTCATCATCCGATCAAATAGCATTAATGAGGTTGCTCCAGTACGATCACGGACTCTCACTTGCATCTTAAATCTTAAATCTTAAAAAAAAAAAAATATGATAAATAATTGACTTGTGTTGGAATATGCATTAGTGGATCGGAGCTGGCACTTTATTTAGAGCCCATGTAGAATGCTGTTAAATTTATATCGCTTTGACCTTAAATTTGGTGATAGGCTCAGAATCAGCAATATAACCAATTGATTAAAAAAATTTAAGGCTAAAAAAATAACATTACTATTAGCATAAACGGATGAATTTATGAATATGGATTTTCGATATCTTACTTTGGCTCAGCGGTCACCGGGTCTTGACACTTTGGACACCACCATTTTGGCCCATTCTTTTCAACTTTTTTATTGCACATGGTACATCCTTCATAATACCAGTTCTCGATGGACTCGACTTCGATTATTCGTGCAAGCATTGAAAAAAGAATTTTGAATATTTTCCATTTTTTGATAGGTTTGATTATAATAAATTCTCCAAATAAATAACTATGAAATTATTATTACCTCTGGAAATATAGAAAGTTCTTTAATTGTGATTCTTTTCGTAAGGAGGAATTTATTCGACATCGAAATTGGTCCCGGTAGTTGAGTCATGATTTGTGCGTAGGAGCCTATATCATTAAGTCTACAATACACCATAAAATCAGTAAGTAAAATCGTAAAAAGAAATATCTAGTGTAAATTAAAATCAATCTATGGTATAAAATAGTTATTTTTTGCTATATTCGACATCTTCAGGTAGATTCGGGTTGACGAAAATCTTTGTTCCTTGAAAATTATTACTTATTTCAGGAATTTCTAGAATTTAAAATTATTTAAAATTTATTATGGTATACATTATGTTATGAGATTTAAAAAAATATATAGGAAATTGATGAACTTACTATCAAAAGTATTCGTAACAGCCGATTGTAAAATAACAACTATTGATTTCTTTAAAGTTGTAGCATCCAATATAACTTCATTTAATTTCTCGGCAAAAGCATCCCACAAAATGCAATTAATCCTCTTTTTCCTTGAGCATAGGGGAAAAATAAACATTTAAATAAAAAATCATAATAAATAAAATAAAATTAGATCAATGACATAATTAAATTTATATCATAAATAATGATAAAAAAAAACTTACTCCAAATCCTCTAGAACAAAGGTAAGCCATTTCATTGTCTTGTCTGGCTTGACTATGCCCAATAACATCTGTATTTTTAAAAGATCTATGCGATTATAACCAAAAAAAACAAAAAAAATTAAATATAAAAGTTAAAAGTAAACTTACCAAACATAAACGATTCATTCTCTTTATTTAAAATTGAATCAAAGCTCACAAAATTAAAAACAAATTTTAAAATCCCTTCATCCAAAATCTTTTCGACTATGGTATTTTTCAAGAAAAACAATTTGTATTGATTTCTAGTAGCTTTAAGTTTGCTGGTAGATTCGGAGACGAAAAAATTTTGGAAGCTATATACTTCTCTTTCAATTATTTGTTGTCTATATGTTGCAAGAAGATCTTTTTTTATTGTTGCTTGAATGTGGCCATGCTACACACACAATAAAATATATTTTATAAAAAATAAATTTATTAGATACATTAAAAAATAAAAAATTCTAAAAATTCATCATCATAAATATTCTAAGGATAAAAAAAACCTTATCATCAAGAAAAATCATCTCTATACTTCCATCTCCTATATGGCTACGGAAATTTGGTATTGTCCAAAGATTTAAGACGCGAGCCTTAATCTTCCAATCAATATGTCTAGACAAACATCATCGATTTGAAAATATTTTGACGCCATCCTACAATAAAACGATCTATAATCGAAAGATTGAAAAGATAATTATTTCAATATAATTTTGTTGATTACACAACAATAGCATGTTATATTGATAGTTGTATTGATGAGAAAAAAAAAACCCTTACCCAAAACTTTTTTTTGAAATAAAACAAAGCTAGCTTAGCAAAAGAAAATAGTACCGAAAATTTTTGTCCGTATGCATGTGAATTTAGTATGTTGCATATAGCTATATATATACTCCTAAAATAAAACGAACAAAAAATAAGAATCTTATATGATTAGGAATACTAATTCAAAATATATATATATAATAGTTAGGAATTGGATTTGGAGAGATTAATTAGGAAGCCATAATATATTCATAATATTACAAAAAATCAGTCAAAGTGGGGAATATAAATTAATTATTAAATTTAATAGAGAAGTTGAAACTTTAAACATCGAATGAGATATCATATATTATAATATTATAAGAATAAGAAATGCAATTAATATATAATATTACATGAATATGTTCGGATAGTTGTCATATATATGAAGATATAAATATATTTAAATATGATTTTATTTTACAATAATTAAACTATAATTCATTGAAACATTATAAAAAATAAAACTTTTATCTTAAAACAAAAATATATATATAAAAAAGATTTTTGTGTTATAGAATAGAGAGAATAGTATTTATGAATGTATGATAAACAGAATACAGTATATATGCTACATATAATAGATGGCGGGAATTCTTTTTATTTGCTAACTAATTATGTCTAAAATCTCAAAGAAAAATTAGTTTGTTTAATTATTTTATTGTGTTTTTGAAATCCTAATATAGTTAGGAACCGGATTTGGTAGGGAGATTAATTAGGAATTGGATTTGTCTTCTATTAGGAATAAAATCTCATTATTTAATTATTTTATTGAGTTTTTGAAATCCTAATATAGTTAGGAATCGGATTTGATAGGGAGATTAATTAGGAATTGGATTTGTCTTCTATTCATAATAGTTTGTTTAATTATTTTATTGTGTTTTTAAATACTAATTCAACACAAACTTGATTCCTAATTAAAACGCCATGTGTCGGATATTGATTTGACAATAAAATTTGCAATTGAATTGTAATTGAAACAAATTGAATAAATTGAAAAAAATCTTTCTATTATCTATAAGATACTTCGTTCCTCCTATTTCTTCAATAAATTAATTTTCTCTTTTATTTTATTAATTAGAAATCCAATATTCAAATTATTATGCGTCAATAAATTCATTGTTTAAACGAATATTATTACCGTAATTTTTCATTGATGATCGTTTTAATTTTTAATCGAATATACATTTTAATAATATTGATGATTTAGAGTATTGAATTTCAACTTCAAAAGAAAAAAATATTGAATTTTCAATTTTTAATTTCTTAAATATTTAATTTAATACTATAATTAATTAATAGTGTTCTTAGTTATAGTAGTTATTAATATAACTTCAGAAAAAAAATGCATTCAGATGTCTAAAAAACAAACAGTCTTAATTATATGTCATTCAGATCCATCTATAATATCTTAATTATTATATATGTATTCAGATTCAAACATTTTAATCTTAAAAAAAAAAATATCACCAAACACTCTTAATACGTCCAAATCGATTCATTCAAATTAAGTGACATATTAAGTGCAAACAAATACTCCTCTATATAAAATAAAATGTAGTTTTTTGAGTCAAATTAATCCAACAAAAGTTTGATTTTACTTTGTTATGTAAAACTGATAGAATTTTATTTACATTAATTAATTTGTACAATTAATTACATGTTGATATATATATATATATATTAGTATTATACATATATAATATGATAATAAAGATCTCTCATATGTACAGTAGATATCACTATTTAAATTTTTTAACAAATTAAGAGTCAAAATATTATTGTTTTGGATGTTCATTAAATCTTAACTGTCTGATCCTCCAATCAATTAAGAGTCGAAATCTTATTGTTCCTGCCGTTCATAAAAACTTAAAAAAAAAAAAGTCATTTTTGAAATTTAAAAAAATTAGTTTTATCCCTCTAATTTTTGAGATATCATTGAATAGTCCTCAAAATTTTATCTTATGGATACAATAGACATTTGCAATTATTTTTTAATGAGTGAGTGTGGATATCTCTATGACACGTATTGCATTGTACTCTCTCTCCGTTTGAAAAAATTCGAAACTTAAACACCCAAAGCTATTGATAGAGGTCGAGTCATGACATCATTATTAGAAGAAAAACTATAGACCTGAATTTCTAGGAAAATGAAAGTCGTTTTGAAATTCTTCGATTTCCATGTAATTATTCTATTCATTTTTAATAAAAATTTGTAGATTTATGTTCAAAATGGCTCAAATACCTATTATTATAAAATCCACAATAATGATCGACAATCCGAATCGCGGCAATACTACATACAAAAGAGTCGCGAGCCTTTGCCCAGTGTGTGTATATATATATAGAGCTAAATGAATCGTAACAAATTATTCTACAGCTATACAAAATTTCCCGCTAATGCTAACAAACTCTTACAAGTGGGCTCATCACATGTGAATTGCATCTTTCATTTCAGTCTTATTCCCAATTTCAAGTTCTTCCAACATTCTCTTTGGAATTTGCTTAACTTCACACGCCTCCTCAAATTCAATGTGGATTGAATATGTCTTTCATTTCTATTCTGCTCATCATATTCTCATGTTGATTCGTTCCCATATATTTTAGTAAAAATAACTGTCGGCTCTTTCCTGGGAATGTGATTTATTCGAACCAACTTCTCCTGAATTTATTCTCCAATCAGGTGACAATCAATCATTATATGTTTTATTCTTTCATGATATACTAGGTTTTCTACAATATGTAATGCTTATCATAGCAATGCAATTGGCTCTTTGTCTTATACACCCAATTCACCTATCATTCTACGAATCGAGGTAAGCTCACGATCCGTGTCAACCATTGCTATGTATTCAGCTTCTACTGAAGATCTTGAAACAGTCTTTTGCTTCTTGATAGATAGCACTAATTCTTTATGTTTTATGCAGAATCAGTAATCGATCTACTATTCAGTGCTCAAGATGCCCAATTTGAGTCACAATGCGCCTTCAACTTACGTAAAATTTCTATTGGCTTGAAAGATCACTTTTGGGGTATCTTTTTTGATGTATTTGATGATTCTACGTGCTACTTGAAAGTGTGACTCCTTCGATTGATGCATAAATTTTCTTATATGGTTTACCGAATAACAAATGTGTTATTGTTAAGTACAATAGTCTGCAAATAGTCTTTTGTACTTGCTCGGATCATGTAGTAATTTTTCTATTGACTTCATTCTTCCTCTTGATCACCTTTAAATTAAGTGATCATACTCCTTTGTTGTGAGTTTTAAATTCTGCTCAAATGGTGTTGACAAAGGTTTTGTGCAATTTAATCAGTAGCACTGATTAGCTCTAGCTATACTTTTGTTGATTCATATAATGCAAGAACTTGATCTTCTGCTTCCATTCACAAAAAGTATTTCAAATCACCAAGATCTTTTAGTTTGAAATTATGATGTAGAGTCTGGTTTAACTCATCAATCATCTCATTATTGCACTACTTTTCTCTATGAAATCATCAATTGAATTAGCTAGTCTATTTTGGTGTTGGTTTAGATTTTTTAGATTGAGATTCATCAGCGTATACACTATCGATGTGTTCTACACATTCATGATCACCCTACACATGAATGTTTAAGGGAACATTATTATGAAATTTATTGTTATAAAGATAATAAGAAGAATTTCATTTTTATAAACAGTAAATATATTTTCCCATCTACTGACTTGCATGGGATTTCGACAGTTCTAGCTTATGTTGAAAATAGCGCACTCAAAGATTGCTTTTTAGACTACTTTGGTTGTTTTGCAGATTCATTATTTTCATAAACATGATGTAAATTATATAACGCCTCGATTTTATTCCCGTGAAAAATTAAAAACCACATTTTAAATAACATTGTACGGCATTTTTTTATCATGAAGAGACTTATCGTGTGTAAACACGAATAAAAACATGAACACAATATTCGGAATACACGATAATTGCAATGCAATTTTTATTATCAATTCAATAAATTTAAATTAAATTAACAATCGGGGAGGATACTACAACTATTTTAACCCTTTGATCTTCGCTAGTTAACATTCGTCTTTTTTGTCAACGTCTTCATTGTGGAATTTTGTTCGTTTGTGCCTTTGTGTTTTATGCGAGGCCGCGAAATTCCGACATCGTAACAATGTCTTCTTGCTTTGGCACCTTGCTCAGTTGTCCCAATTTTTCTGTCTCCCCGAATTATGAGGGGAATATCCCTATTTATAATGTTGAGTATGTAGGTTTTCTTGGCAAGTAATTATTCCCAAAATATACTTGTTCCCCTTTTAATTTATGAAAACACTATGACGATATCATGGTGAAATTATGAGGTCATTCTTTCAGAACATGAATATTTTATTTATATTTTTTCCTCTTATTCTTACGTCAAATTTGATAGTTTTAGATATTAGTCCAAATTAGTCCTCAATTTTAGGATTAATTCTTTTTGGGTCCACAACTTCGTAAATTTCGTCCATTTTCATCATTCTTTTCATCTCTGACCCTCTTTTGTATAACAATCATATTTTGAGCTGCAGACCTTCGATTGACTTGATTCTTTCGGCCTTAGAATCCTACGAATTAGGACTACAACTTTTATTTTATGCCCTAGGGCTGATTCTTTACCGATTTTTAATCACGTTTGACTTTGTTGACGAGTCTTGGAACTTCTATTATGACGTGTCATTGTTTCATTAGTCGTCAAAATTTCGATGTCAGCACCGTGATGGAAGCTTATTTTCTTCTGGTGTCAGTTGCTGTCAATAATATGTATAGTATATGCAATTCGTAATTAAAATCCACTATATTTGTTTTTCCTATTGCTAATTAAAACGGACACATATTTTTTTATTCAAACGGGCATATTATTTAAAAAATTATTACTAATCAAATACAAATATATATATTAATTTTTTTATTAAACTATTATTTGTAATAAAAATCCTTTGTATTCTTATTTCATATTCTTAATTAAAACGGGCATATCTTATTTTTCAAACAATAGAAACAACTAAATTGATTAGATGTAATTATAAATTTTATTATGAAATCAAATCTTGATATGTGATTTTTATTTTTTTCTATGTTTATTATTTTTGAAAACAAAATAATTTTTTTAATTCTAATAGGATTGTAAATTTTGATATAAAATCAAAATAATTATAATTGATATAAAATTAAAATAATTCCATTTTGATATAATATTTGACATTTTAAATGTTTAATATAAATAATTATTAGATAATTTTTTATAGTATATTTAAATTATTAATATTTAGAGGTATGGATTTTTCTTCTGACAGACGAGCCCATTGACTTGTTATCATGGCGTACTTCTCCTGTTCGAATCGGGGTTTGAAACCAAACTTCGCTTCAGGAGGATAGATGGGGCGATTCAGGTGAGATCCAATGTAGACCCAACTTTCTATTCACTCGTGGGATCCGGGCGGTCCGGAGGGGACCACCATGGCTCCTCTCTTCTCGAGAATCCATGCATCCCTTATCAATGTATGGA
This sequence comes from Rutidosis leptorrhynchoides, assembly GCF_046630445.1. Classification (NCBI taxonomy): domain Eukaryota; kingdom Viridiplantae; phylum Streptophyta; class Magnoliopsida; order Asterales; family Asteraceae; genus Rutidosis; species Rutidosis leptorrhynchoides. The sequence continues at coordinate 34,866 of NW_027266555.1, read as the reverse complement.
CAGCTATCTCTCGAGCACAGATTTAGATTCGACCTCAATGAAAAAATGGAACATTTAACAACGTATCTTCACAGACCATGAAAGCTGATTAGTCCTATTAGGTTTGCCAAAATTCCTCATTAATTTCTAGTGTTAGTTTGATTAGAAAAGCTTTAAAAAATTGAAATTGGTCCTTATAAATTAAATAAATTCATAATTTATTCATTCATTAATATATTTAAGTTTTCTATACTTTCGAGACAATCAAACTATAATTTATAAATTATTAAATGATTAATTTATATATTAAATAACATCTGGCTAAATTTAATGATTATTCATAATAGCGATTTTATTAATTTAAAGATGTTGTTTGTATGATCAATTTGTACATAAGAAAATATCTTATTGGTTGTCCCATGATCCCATCAACATCATAATTGTACAGAAATATTTTAAATTTGTTACATATAAAAGTAAACGGCTATTTTAAGACGATCAGATAATAGTAATCGAGTACGTAATTTGTATTTTATTTCCTAGTCATGGAAATGACCACATTATTTACATAACCTTGACCCGCTTCGATTACACCCAATGCCTGGTAGCAGAATCTTTGGAACAAGTCGTCTATAATTTCGCTTCCAAAATGACTCGCGACGATCGGCTCTCCTGCTGCTCGAATACGTTGTGCAACGTACTTGGCTTTGGCAAAATTATCAAACACTAGTCTCGAGTCCCCGTTGTCCATGTTTTCGAACCAACGGTGTCGGAATGTCTCCACCCGATTGATTGTATATGAGCCGTCCAATTCGATCATATCTCTCACTTCGTCTACGTAAGGTTCGTAGAATGGAATGTTGAATGTGTCTAATTTTGATTCTTCAATTAGGCCCTAATAACAATTCGAAACTTGTTAAAAACTGGGAACACGTAATAAATAATCGATAGCTCGTAGTTTCAATTAGTAAATAAAAATTCTATTTTCTATTACTTTATTACTTAGTGTGCGACGTGGCATTTTAAGGAATATTATATGGTCAAATTGACCACTTTTATTAATATAGTTGGAATTTTCTAAAAATGTATACATGCAAATCAATAATATGTCCCTGGATATACGTTTATGATGTTTCTAATTAAGAATGTTTCGTCAATGATAGATGTATATATAATAGTAATCAAGTTCGCATGACTAACTCAAGTATACGAAATTATTGGTTTTGTAAAAATCGACATATCATATATATACCATTAATATCTTCAATATATATACCATTAATTCTTGTCTCTAGACTAGGACAGAATTTTGTACGACATTGATCATTAAACACATATATTGTGATAGGTGATAAAAGATGAAAAAGCTAGCGAAATGTATTTTGAGACGTCGGATATGAATGTACCTCTGAGACCATGTCCCGTAACGCAATCCCCATGGGTTCCCAAATACTAGGACCATATTTGTAATCGTCGATCTGTCGACAGGCGATGGTAAAGACCATACGACCACTACGTACCATTTCCTCTGATCGCAATCGGAGAAGATTCGTAAAGTCTTTCCTGAACTGTTCTGAGTATGCTTTTTGGACCACCGGAGGGCTCGACTTTGTTATATATATGTTCCTCTTGTTCAATGGGATCCCACGTCCACTCACCAAGGCGGGCACCTAGTCACATAAAAACATAATTATATTTAATTCATTATGATTATTTTTTTTTAGGAAATTGTCAAAATGTTTTTAATTAGAAGATCAGTCGTTGAGTGAAATTACTTTAAAAGGTGTCATATTCTAACAAAAGATGTTGCCTGGGGACATGCATGTAACTATGTCTGATAAATTTCACGTTATTGATTATCTTCTAAACTAAATGTTGAAATGTCAGTAATTTCTTTTTCCCATTCAGTTTCTGAATCCACTTAATTTATAGGGCCTACGTTTGTCTTGTATAATTGGAATTTAATTTTCGTTGAAAGCTTTCCCAAAATGAGAAACTACAACCAAACTGGCTTGAATATCATAATATTGCCTATCCATGAGAATTATATCCTATATTAATTATAAGAAAAAGGAGATCGTTATATATATAGTTGTAACTACAAGTAAATATATTAAATATAACCTGAGAGAGAAAATGAAGACTGTGAGAAGCATAAACAAAGTGAAGAGAACGAGATGGGAAGAGCCTTCCGTGGAAAGAACCAGGAACTCCAGCCACGAAACATGACTTGAATCCTTCACCTTTTTCATTCTTGACGGACTCGAGAAATTTCGGCAACAATGTTTTGAAGACAGCATTGTAATCATTTCCAGGAAGATCGTTAAGGAAGATTTGTAATGTGGATGGCTTGCAATTCAAGGTTTTGCAATAACTGTCAAGTGATTCTATTATCTGCCAAGCTGGTAGAAATGTGTTCGGTCCAGAAGAGCAGCCTAAGTCTGCTATGTTTAAGCATTCCAACAAGTTATTACCCTTTCCGAATAGCTCCTTGATTGTATCCTCTAGCACTGGCATTGTCTCCATAATCACCTTCTTCTGAAAATATACATAATAAATATATTTTTTTAGTGTGGTAAATACATGTCTCGAAATGATCAAATATCGAGTTCTAAATTAATTATCTTGTAAAGTTTTGGAATTTGTTGTAAGAATCAGTTTATGTGACGAACGTTATTCATTATATACTGGCCAATATTCCTTAGGATTGGAGACATATATAACCTTTCCATTATATAGTATATTAGCTAGCAATCAATTTAGTTAGAACATATATTCCCTTACATATCTAATATATATGTTTTTGTAAGAGTTAATTATTTCAGATTTTAAATAATAAGATAATTAAATTAAAGCATGTATATATATGCTAAAGGTGAAAGAGATGATCACCTGAGATAATGAATGATTTGCATAGCTAAATTGAGTTTCTGCTCCATTCATGTGAAGGATTTTCTCCACAGCACTGGTAGAGCATCGAACTGATCCTATTGATCTTCTAGTTGCTCGATTAGTGCTTACATTTTTGTTGTCTAATGACCTAGGAAGTGAAACTTTATTGTGTGTTTGCAGCCAAGAATATGGCATTCTGGACGCTTGGGGAAGGGAACTGATTCTGAAAAGAGAGATTTGTTCCATCGCTTAATTAATTAATCTGAGTTTGTGATTAATTATATGGCTAAGTTGATCGTATATATAACCTCACCATATCCGAGTTGCACATATATACATACATATTGGCTTATCTAGGTGTAGGGCTCACGTCGAAGATCAGTCTATGATTCTATTTAATTTTAGTCCAAATCAGCCGCCATCAATTTGGCCTGCACAACATGTGTCACTTGTCACACTTATTTTTGCAATAATTCAAGTTTATTATTGCACTCCAACGAAATTATTACTTATTCTAAATATATATAGTGATCGGGATAAATAATTTTATCACAATAAAAGATGGGATATATATATAGATATATATATATGCAACTACATAGATGATCCTTTCCAATAAAATATCCGGCCAATTAAGGGCATGAATACATGATCGGTAATGGATCGGATCCGCCAATACATACCAAAAGACAGACCAGCCGACCCAACCTTAAGTTCAACTACGAGCTTTTTATCTGTAACAAGTTGTAATTCCAGCTCCAACATCGTATATTTACGTTGTTGCAGTTGAAAAGCTCGTAGTTGGACTTAGGGTTGGTAGGCTGCTATGCCTTTCGATATGCATTGGCCGCTCCAATCCACTAGCCGGAGCCCACCCTCTTTCGCGGTTTCCTTGGCGCAGCTCACGTCGAGATTTTTTGTTAGCTCACTCCGTCTAGGGACGTGAGGCATAAGCCGAGACCAGACCTTGATACCACGATCCACCGAAATTCTGTCCTTCTCGTTCCTATTTCGACCCTTCCCATAATCAATTTTAGCATGGTGAGGTTGGAAGTTGTGACCAGGTTCATTTTAACGGACAAAAATGTTATTACTAGATAATCATATATCGTAAAACTATTCAAACTAGGGTTTGTGTAGACAAATCAATGAATTATTGAGTTTTTGTTCATTTTATTACTAATGTTCAATGAATGACTTATTGCCAAGTGAATTACTGTCGATTCTTCATAAATAAAAGTAAATACCGGTCATGAGGCACCCCGTTGGTTAATTTAGATTAGCATGCAAGATATATATTCAGGGGTAGATTAAATTATTCATAATACATTATATTTGTAATTATTGAGTTTTTGTTCATTTTATTAGTGTTCCATTGTTTTTATATTTTGAGGGCCGCAAATTGATTAATAATATTACAATAATGTCATGGCTGCACATTCTTAGTCCAGTCTGTACACCACCACATACTTTGACTTTGACAATTAACAACTTCTTTATCCCAAATTTGTAAATCCCTTCTGAATTGAATTAATCCTCTTTAGGCCCGAGATGCCATACAAATAGTAGCAGTTTAGGAGGGAGCTTAATATTCCATATTGTATCCCAATATTTCCCACACCCAACTAGAGCATGATGGCGCCCTAGGATTTTACAGGCAGTATAGTATCCACTTCGAACAGTGTAAATGCCATTTTGTGAAGAGTGAAGACAGCCAGATGAAGCGATCAGGGCCAGAGATGCTGATCAAGACGATCCTGTATGGAAGAATGGTCAGAACATAAAAACGATTCTGATCAAGAAGAGAACAAGAATTGGAATGAACAGAAGCAAGCTAATCATACAAACTCTAGATAAATATGTTGCTTTGCAGCATTTGATGTAAGCTCACAAGAAATTGGAGGATCATCTTCACCATGTTCTCTATCCATGGAGGAAGATACACATTCAGAAGTCTCAACTGGAGAACAAATCAGAGAAATTACAGATGCAGTCGTATCTCCAGGAAGCATCTTCAAAATGGAGGAATCTGTCTCTGACATACTCAATTCTGATTATGGTAGCTTGAAAGAATTTGTATTTACAACCCTACAAAGCTTTGAAAGTGAGAACAGAATAGTAACCAGGGAAAATAGTGAACTCAGAAGGCAAATGGAAGAAGCAAGGATGAAATATGAGTCTGAAATCAACAAGAGAGAAGAAAAGTTTCAATTAGAATTCACGCGGTAGAAAGGTAACTTCACAGAAATAAAAAGGTTAGGATTAGAGCAATTTACATATGAACAAGTTCACTCCCTACAAAAGCAACTGGAGAAGAAGGTTCAAGGCTATGAAGATCTCATCAACAGAAAGGATGGAGAATTTCAGCAAGAGTTTAAGGAACTAGAAAACAAATTCATTGAAGATTGGTATACCATGGAACTCGACCTAAAAAATCAAGTTAGGAGTCTATAGAATCAACTTGACTCAAAAATTAAAGAATTAAGTGATATGGTCAAGAAGAACACAAGATAAAAGGAGAAACTCACTAAAGAAGTACATAACATGTACACTAAACTTTAAGAACATGTACTCTCAATGTGCAAAAATAAACATAAGGAAGGAAAGAGGAGTAAGGAATGTTAATATTGTAGATGCAAAGGTCATACATACAATAAATGTACTTTGATAACTAGATTCACCAGAAGGATCTGACTAAATCAAGACAAATGACAAGAAGAAGTCTAGAGAAATTGGATGTATGGGAAAGTTTCGGTGAAATCAGTGAGGGAGATACATAATAGTTCCTAGATAGCACTTGCATGATGCATATGATGAAGGAGAAGAATTTGCTAGTCACTCTAGTAAAAACTGAAGGAAGCATCATATACGAAAGTAGGAAAGAAAGAAGAAATCTTCGATGTGGAAGTTTAAATCTACATCCTTCTATAAAAATAAATTTTTTCTTATTAGTAGAAAATTTACAGAAAAATATATTAATTATCAGTAGATTATGTGACATACAATTAAAAGTTAGGTTTGACCAAAACTATTGTATAATCAGAAATCAAAAAGACAACATAGTCATAGTTGGAGAAAGGACTAAACACGACTTGTATAAATGGACCAAAAATAATGAGAGGCAATATACAAGAATGTATATGGCGATTACGGAAGACTCTACAGAAGAAAGTCCAAACAAGGTTATCAAAGGGTAGTATAAAAAGGAAGGATTTTTGTATTCAGTACTCAAGTAAGCATGTCTTCGCAATCAAGGAATTATGGATCAGAAAGTCCGTTGTCAAGCCAACAATTTTATTATGAGAAGCATGCTGATACACCACGACCACCAATGACCAAAGAAACTATATGACAACTCAAGCCACGTAATTATGAACAAAGGATGTCTACTCTAGTTCATCATCAATCCACACATCTTGGGAAAACTGATCGACATGAAGAAAATACTTCGTATGTTCCTAGGATGATGTATGCTTAAACTGATTCATCATCGAAATTAGAAGCAAAGTATCCACCAGGTTTCACTCCTAAATCTAAACCAATTACTATTAATTAGCAGAGTCCAGATGATGCTGTTATCAAACAAGCAGTAGGTTTTGGGGTGACAAGAACCATAGATGATGTATGTCGCAGCTTGGAGAAACTCAGAGATCCAAAATCAGAAGAATTCTATGAGAGCATTCTCATCTCTATAGGAGAAAGAGCAATAGAGCGACTCAAAGAACAAAACGATTATTTTCGCCAGGCATGGAGCACCAATTGAGGGGGAGCCATCTTTATTTTTCTTTTGGTTCTTAGGGTAAGAGGGAGATAATCTTTTTTTTTTTTTAGTCTTTGGCCCTTTTTATCAAAAAGGGAGAGAAATTTTGGATTTTTTGTTTATGTTTTGTTTTAAGTTTTGTTTTTGAGTTTTATGTTTTAAATAAACAAGATGTTATAATTGATACGACATGGGGGCTTTTAGGTAATTTGGATCGTGTCGTCGTAGGTTCCTCCGGCTGGGGATCGGCCAGGTACGTGCAGCGGCTCCATCCCTTTGAGAGCTACGCGCCCGGGGGCACGGACACCTACGGCTTCACAACTGTACAGATCGCTTTCAGTACCGACAGTCCAAGTCAAACATAAAGGTCTCTCCTATATAAAGACCCCTCTCGGATGTCCAAAGTAAGCCAAGACTTACACTTAGAGACACATAAGAGATTAAGGGCATTTATATTCTCTCTAGAAGTCGGACACTTCCCTCTCTAAACTTGAGATTCACCACGTAGCCCCTCAACTTCATGGTGAGCCTCGCTAGGCCCGGATAGGTCATAGACGCTCAAATACTTTTCACCTCCCATTCTATCCTTAATTTGAAACCTAACTGGAAGACTGATCAAAAAGAGGTACGTGCTCTCCATCTTTTGACTAGTTTCGAACCCGTCAGAACAATAACTATATTAGTCATACTGGTTCTGGGTATGTTTTGTCAAAAAGTGCCAAAGGGGGTGATTGTGAATGCATAATCACGATTAAGGAATTGTCACTTTTTGACTAATAAATCGTGTTGATCGAATCATATAATATATGCTTTAGAAATATTAAAGAATGCTAGAGTAGAAGATAACGATCATTGCAAAGATTACTTACATGGAGGTTTCAATGATTAATGTGTCACATAAAGATCGATGACATTAACGGATCAACGATCGGTGTACTGAAGAAAAAAATCACAAGAAGATCTGTGACATGGATGAATAAATGGCTAGGATACATCTACATGATTCGAAGGAAGCAAGAATTAAAAAGAAAACTAAATTGTATATATTTTAAAAGGAAAAATATACTGATTCAGTTTCTTGATAGTCAAGAAATTATATCTGGAAAGTAAAGAAAGAGAATCATTAGAATCGGATCAAATCGTATCATTCTCTTCATACGGTTAAGGAGTGACGATCAAGGCAACAATCAAGTATAAATAGAAGATGGATTTCCACCTAAGGGTTTTTACACAAACAGAGCACAAGGAGGAAGATAGAGTGACGTCCATTCCACTCTACCCTTTAGTTTATTGCCATAGATTATCCAGATTCATAAAGTGGTGTGTAGAGATCGATAGTACTAGCTAGTCGTGGCTCGTTATTGGTAGGCTCCTAGAATAGGTCGGTCCTAGGTCTAGAATTTACATAGGAGATAATCAAATTACGAACAATAGTCTTGACGTGTGGCTTGTACACGCATTTGAGTAATTCGGGTTATATTACTCTCCGCATTGTAAGCACCTTCTACCCGACCTTTTAGTCCACGGACGTAGGTGTTAGCTATTTAACGTGGAACCGTAATATATCTTTTATTGAATAAATTTAAACAAATAATAATAATAAATTTAAACAAATTTATTATTTGTTTTGTACTGAATCTCTCGCGTTTAGTCTCAACTATTCTTGTTTTTGTTTAATCTATATTGTGCCAAAATCTAACAACGTCTGTATGCTCCAACAGTTAGATCTAATCTAAGTGAGAAATTTTTTATCCATCAAATCACGTTTTACAAGTCTTGGCAAATCTCTATTTGTTTCAAGATTGTATATGTATCCGCCAATCATAACAGCTGGTCGAGTTTCTACTCGCTGAAATGTTACATCACTTATATCAAACCAGCATGCTCAACTCGTTATTATTTGTTTGATTTGTTTGTAAGTCTCCAAACCTCGACACCAGTCTTCAAGAGACTTATCTTCTATACGTCAGTCATTTAAATCAGTTTAACTCCAATAGTTAAGACTAATTCATTCGGTTAAAGTCTCTAAGTCTAAAGCACATATATTTAGAGAGATCTTTATCACAAATAGTTTATAGCACACACATCCCATTAAACGTGCACTAACTCAGTATTCCATAGACTGAGTTGGTTCGACTTGAACAACACTAACTCAGGATCAGTTTGACCTAGTTAGTTCGACACTTGAAACACTGAGTCACGATCTACATCATCATCCAGAGGAAGGACTTAGGCATCATCAACGTACTCGACTAACGTGCATCAGCAAGAGCTTAAGAGTCCACTGTAAGTCTAGTTCAGTTCGTACTGAACTACTACTTATTTTATACTGCATTTAGTTTGTTTGTAAGTTGTAGTTGATTTGTAAGTACTGGTTCAGTAGTGTCTGACCAAGTACTGGATTATCTTACACAGTTTATTGTACTCTGAGCTATCATTTGATTATTAGTTTTAAATTGTGTTAGGTATTGAAATACTATTGCTTTTACAGTTATAATACTTTGATTGTTTCTTTAGTAGTTTAACTATTTTAATAGTACTGGTTGTTTATCCACTGTTGTTTAGTTTCTATCTTAAGAATAGATTTATCTTCATCGTATTAAGATTATTCATCAGTAGATTATTTGTACATCTGATTAATCACTTTGATAAAACCGAGATATAACAAGTGATTGTCATATTAGGTTTGAGTTGTAACTGGCTAAGTTGCTTCTTAAGTGACTAAGTCGAAAAGAGTTAGGACTATCAAATTTCAACTAGAATATTGGTGGACCTAAAGGGTCACACACTAAAAGAGAAACCGATACCTCGGACATGATATTTAATTTGATTAATCGTAAGTGTGTGATTGAATTAAATTAAATTATTCTAAGTGTTAGAAACACAATCAAAATATCTCAATGATACAAAATAATTTCAAGAATTGGAATTATTTTTTATCTCCATATATGCTTCCAAATATTTATGATGTCTATCTCCTATCATAACAGTGCAATTACTTAGCGACGAAATAATGTGATGACTTAGTCTAAAGGTAAGCAACTACTTTGCGACGAAGTAGTGAGACTACTTCGTATTTAAGTAAACAAATTACTTAGCGATGAAGTAGTGCGACTACTTCGCGATTAAGTAATATTTGTTTATTTATTACTTCGTGATAAAGTATTATTACTTAGCGGTGAAGTAATATTAGTTAGCATTGAAGTAATGTCAATTATAAATAGGAGTTTAGAGTTTTCATTTCATATAGGAATAGAGAAAGAAATGAAATGTGATTTCATTTTCTCTATCGCTACTTCTTTCTCACTAAAGTTTCTATATATCGATATTGAGACTTAAAGTTTATGAGATTGAAGTGTCGTGACAAGAGAAGCATATAGCTGAGGAAAGAATATACGTGAAGAACGGTTCTTCAAGGGTAATTTCTAATCCTTCCTCTTGTAGAGTTGATATGTTAAGTGTTAATGTATGAAAATTGGTTCTTTTAAAAGGAGTTTTGACGATTATATGGAGTTCTTATTTGTATGAGATTGTCTCAAAAGTGTTTTCAGATATCATGTCTATGAAATTGTGTATATGTGATCTAGCATAGCGTGTACATGAGTATGGATAAATTTTTCTTGTATGGATACCATTATAGGAGTCACACGTGAGGCTCTTGAACTTTTCTATTTGAGAAATAGAAAAATTATTTTTGAAATTTTTCATCCACATGTTGTAGATATAATGACAAGAAAAAATTTACTTTAGTAAACTGATGTAATTTTCGAAAGATGCAAGTCAATATTGGATTGTTCTAACTTTGACATTGGATGATTAATCATTGTGAATGAAATCATTGATGGCATGTAACATGCTAATTTTTTTTTTTTTTTTTGAATTAATAACATGCTAAATTGAATTATTGTAATTCTATCACATGCTCGATATGATAGATCATGTTTTATCCGCTGTGTTAGTTTATCGTGTAAGAGTTACATGATATTTTTGAAAAATAAAGAAAATTTTAAATTCCGCAACTCCAACATGTTGTCAAGTGTTGGCTAAATCCGATGTCTACGGGAATGCGATTCCCAACAGTGGTATCGGAGCGTGGTTCAATCCTCTTGATTTCTCTCGCATTTGATTCGTAGAAAATTACATATATTGCTTGTCTTTGTGTATCTATGTGACAAATACATCGAGAAATATCCATATGCATAAAACTTTATATTTATGCTCTATTTGTCATTTCTGATGAGACCTATAGAAAATCCCTCATGAAAATAAATCTCGTTAATATTAAGTCTTAATAGTTGTTTTAAAGAGTTTAATTCAACTGTGGCCTTCCATCATTAGTTAGTTAGTGCATCTTTTATTATGAAATATGTATTTGTCGATAAAATTCGGAATACATATGTTGTGGAGATGGCATTGCTAATTTATAAAAGTGATTAGCATGTAAGTTTGGTGCGTTGTGATACTTCAACCATAAAATTGGGAACTATCATGACGTGTTCATCAAGCTATGTGCAAGAATGATGGGTTAAATGACTTAACACGTTATTTACATTAAAACGTCCATAAAATTGGGGTTGATGTAAATAGTGAGACCAATTTTTTTTAGAGTCACATGAGATGTGATTGATAAGAGTTATCTACCTTTTACAATTGTTATGCGTGACTAATAAAATTCAGACGTATAATAGTTCTAAGTTGGATCTCAATCTCACTACATATTAGAATGGTGATTCTAATGTTAGCTTGAGGATGCTAAGGTTCATTTTGTTTAGTGGGAGAATTCATATATGATCGGTGCTTTGTCATTATGTCTATTATCTATTCAAAATATTTGATTGTTCTCTGTGTATAATTATGAGGCATTTCAAAATGTCTGAAAAGCCGCTTGTTATTTTTATTGACAATAATAAATTAACTGGTCCCAATTACTTGGATTGGTTGAGGAATCTCAAAATTATTTTGGATTCTGAAGACTTACTATACATCATGAATGCTCTAATTCTATTAGAATTGCCATCAGATGCTACCAATGAGGAAAAAGCCACATTTGCAAAAATTCATAAAGATGATAAAGTTGCAAGGTGTTACATGTTGGCCTCTATGTCTTCTGATCTGCAAAGACAAAATGAGACCATTATACATGTTTCAAAGATTTATGCACACCAACAAGGGTTGTATGGTGAAAACCCTCGAATTGTTAGATATCAAATATCTAAGAAAATCTTTAGAGCTTGTATGAAGGAAGGAACTTTCATATGCATCAAATGGAAGTTGCATTGCCTAAGTAGTTAGGCAAGCTAGTCACCACTGAGAGTCAGATAATGAAAAGTAAAAATGTTTTACTTGTTGGCTCATAATCTCCTTATTCAAAGAAAGTTTGGAAAAGGGGTAAAGGTAAAAAAAAGAAGAGTTATAATACATTATCTCTAAAAAGGGAGATTTCAAAAGGTAAGTCTCAGCCAAGTAAGGAAGGAATATGTTTCCATTGCAATAAGCCTTGGTATTGTAAGAGAAATTGCAAAGAGTATTTTGCAAAATTAAAGAGGAAACATTCCACTTCAAGTATGTTCTTTGTTGAAATTAATTTATCAGTTAATGATCCTTCATGGGTATAAGATATCATCTTTGGTTCTCACATTTGTAATATGTTACAGATGATGACCAAAAGTCAAAAATTGAATGAAGAAGAAGTGTCCTTGAAACTTGGGAATGGCATAACTATTTATGCCATTGCCACATGATTGTATTTATCTTTGGAATCTAGCAAAATTATGGTTTTGAATAATCGTCTTTTTGTACCAGCACTCATTAAAAACATTATCTCTATTCCTATGTTAGGAAAGGAAGAATATCGTTTTGTTATATGTGATAAACAATGTACGATATATAGAAATAATGTATATTATGGTTGTGGTACATTAGTGAACAATTTACATGTTACCAAAACCAATTATTCCATGGTTTATATGGAACAAAAAATAAATAGGAAGAAAAGTAATCAAGAAGATACATTTATTTGGCATGCTAGACTTGGTCATTTTTCTAAACAAAGAATGCATAAGTTGGTAAAAGATGGATCATTTGATGTATCGGATTTTGAATCATTGTCAACTTGTGAATCTTGTTTGAAAGGTAAGATGACCAAATCTCCATTTGTTTGATATCCGGAACGTGTCTCAAATGTATTGGATTTGATCCATACTGATGTATTTGCGCAACTAAATGTTGATGCTCGACATGGTTATGTCTACTTCGTAACCTTTATTGATGATTATTCACGGTATGGTTATGTATATTTGATGAAATACAAATCTGAGGTCTTTGAAATGTTCAAAGAATTCAAAAGTGAAGTAGAAAACCAAACTAGTAGACGTATAAAAATTCTTCAATCAGATCAAGGAGATGAATATTTGTCTACTGAGTTTCTTGATTATTTGAGAGATAATGGGATTATTTCTCAATTAACTCCTTCTGGTACGCCACAACTTAATGGTGTAGCCGAAAGAAGGAATAGAACTTTACCATATATGGTTCGTTCCATGATGAATTTTACTGATCTTCTTAAGTCGTTTTTGGGTTATGCTCTAGAATCGGCAACCATATTTAGAATAGGGTGCAAACTAAATCAATGCTGAATACTCCATATTAGATATGGACTAATAAGACACCTACTTATTCGTATTTGAGAATATGGGCAATCAGTGTGAGACTAATAGGATAGTAGATCCATTAAGTGTAAATTTGTGGGATATCCATAAGATTCTATTGGATATTATTTCTACAATCCTGTGGAACAAAATGTTTTTGTTTCTAGGAATGCCACTTTCTTAGAGAAATACTATCTCCGTCCTAAAATAGATGTAAATTTTTAATGCAATTTGCATTGAAAAATTTGCATCTATTTTGGGACGGAGGGAGTAGTTTCTATCGGATAGAAATAATGGCAATGTTGTAGAACTTGAAGAAATTCAAGAAACACAAACTATAACTCCTCAAGTGGAAAAAGAAATTCCTAAAGAACCTTCTAAAAAAAATACTTGAACCCATTCCTCAACGGGTTACAAGATCAATGACTAAATCTAGTTTTGTTATTGAGGGTGTTTCTGAATTGTACTCTGAGAATGTTGATCCACAAGCATTTCAGAAAGCGATGTATAATAACAAAGTATGGACTTTGGTAGATGGACCAATTGGTGTTAAACCTATTGGATGTAAATGAATGTACAAGAGAAACGTGGAATGGACAAGAAGGTAAGACCTTAAAAAAAAGACCGATAGCAAAGGATTATACCCAAAACGAAGGTATTGATTATGAAGAAATCTTTTTTTACCAGTTGCTATGTTCAAATCCATCCAGATCTTGCTCGCCATAACAGCATAGTATGATCGAGATATGGCAGATGGATGTGAAAATGGAGACATTAAGGAAACGATCTATATGGATCAACCGGAAGGCTTCACATCTAGTGGGAGTGAGCAAAAAATTTGCAATCTTCAAAAGACTATTTATGGACTAAAGCAAACTTCTAAAAGTTGGAATGCTCGTTTTGATGAGACAGTTAAAGAGTTTAACTTTATCAAAAAATGTGGGTGAATCATGTGTATATAAGAAGGTATATGGGACTATAGTTACATTTTTAGTGCTTTATGTTGATGACATACTACTCATTGAAAATTATGTAGGTATGTTACGATCTACTAAAGCGTGGTTGTCTAACCATTTATCCATAAAGGATTTGGGAGAACCATCTTATATACTTGGAGTTAAGATCTATAGAGATAGATCTAAGAAGATGCTCGATTTATCCCAATCTTTGTACTTAGAAAAAATTCTAAGGAGGTTTTGTATGGAAAATTCCAAGAAAATGTTTTCTTCCCATGGCTTGTGGGACTTCCCTCTCTAAGAAGTTTGCCCCTCAAACCCTAGAAGAGAGAGAGAAGATGGAAACAAAACCATATTCCTCAGCTATTGGAAGAATAATGTATGATATGCTATGTACGAGACCTGATGTTGCACAAGCACTAAGTGTGACAAGTAGGTTTCAAACAAATACTAGTAAGAGTCATTGGGAGGCAGTAAAAATGATCTTAAAGTACTTGAGAAGAACTAAAGATCTTTTACTAGTATATGGAGAAAATGATTTAAAACTGGAACTTGATGTTGATGTAAGTATCCTATCAGATCATGATGATCTGAAATCCATGACGGGTTAGTTATTTACCCTGAATGGTAAAGCAGTTTGTTGGAAGAGTTCCAGGCAAAACTCCATATATAACAAGTCATGTTTGTGACTACTACCCTGATCATAGTATCACTAAAAGGTGTGACTCCAACATGATTTGTTATATATGAAGATTGGTGTGTTTCAATAAAAGATTCGTCAATTATCGAAATGATAATGATGTCCTATCTTTTCATATAAGCCATGACTTAAAAAATCCTTAGCCAAGGTAATGTGAAATTAGAAAAAGAGTTTTCTAATGACCTAAAGTCATGTGCTTGAATATATACATAGTTATTGAACTTATAGATGTTCGACTAATCATTCACGCTCTAAGTGCAATCGGGACATAGATTGACAAAGGATCGTGTCACACGGTAATTATAAGCGGAAAGGTTCACATTATAGTCACATATATCTAGGTTTTCATGGTTCATTGCTATATGATAACCATGACTTATAGAATATGATTCTATTACTAGCATGGCGTGTACATGAGTATGGATAAATTTCACTTGTGTAGATACCATTAGAGGAGTCACATGTGAGGCTCTTGAACTTTTCTATTTGAGAAATAGAAAAAATTGTTTGTGAAATCTTTCATCCACATGTTGTAGATATAATGACAAGAAGAAATTTACTTTAGTAAACTGATGTAATTTTCTAATGATGTAAGTCAATATTGGATTGTGCTAGTTTTGACATTGGATGATTATTCATTGTGAATGAAATCATTGATTGCATGTAACATGCTAGATTGAATTATTGTAATTCTATCACATGCTCGATATGACAGATCCTGTGTTTATCCGCTGTGTTAGTTTATCATGTAAGAGTTACATGATATTTTTAAAAAATAAAGAAAATTTTAAATCCCCCAACACTAACATATTGTCAAGTGTTGGCTAAATCCGATTTCTACGGGAATGTTATTCCTAACAAAATTGATGTGTCGCATGTCCAGCTTTTGAGACGTCTTTTCATCTTAGGACTTTTGGAACATGCCGCTTGGATATTTGTGCTTATAGATATTTCTTTAAATAGCCCTCTTTCTTCCATTTGCTTCTTTATTTCTAAAAATTTCCCTATCGGGCTTTGCCGAAATTTCTTCTGAACCTGTCTGGCCGAGATCGATTTTTGCATTTTTGCCTTCAACTATCATTTTTTAGACTTCTTCATCATTCCAATTTTTCTTCTTCCAATGCAATTATGTCTTCCATCGGACAATCCTCCAAGAAATCGACCCCTTCCTCCCTTCAGAAGTAGCCCAAAGTTACTACTAGCAAAAGACTGTCTGGCCGTGCGCCCTCTTCAATAGATCTGGACCTGCCGAGGTAGAAGGAGGTCGTCGCCACTGCCATAGCTGAGGGTCCTAAGCCCGATGGTGGTAAGGTGCGATAAGCAAGAAGAGGACGCCGGAGTCACTCGAGCTTCTGGACACGGGTATTATATCTGACTCTCTCTCTAGATGTAATGGAAGGTGTAGGAGAGAGGGTCAACAATTCGCCCCGCTTTAGGGAGGCTGGAGATAGTGACTTTTCTATCTCCCTTCAAACCAAGCCAACACTGAAGATGATGAGGCTGAGGGCAACGATTTTGGTGATGAGCTTGATGAAGCCAATTGTAAAGGATTCTCTTTGGCCGAAGGTGATGAGGAACTGAGTGGGTCCGGAGAGGGCCAAGGCGATACAATAAGGGGTCGACTGGATTTGAGACCGATCATGAGGATTACGACCTCCTAACAGGCCTTGACTATGTGGAGAAGTCACATTTTCGTGATTCAGATCCTGAAGCGGACCGCTGGCCTGTGACCCCCAACATCTGAGTGGCTGGTTGAGGAAGCAAGGATTCCTGAAGCCTCTGCCTGGTGAACGGCTGTGGAGCTGGTCTAGAGGGATGGCGGTATCAGAATCGGCCTTAGAAAACGAGCAATCATTCACGATCTCAGAGTTCAATGTAGATCTGATGAATTCTTTCGGTGTCATCTTGCAGATGTTTATTGGTCGGGCCATCGGCTTGATTAATGCCTTTGAAGCCCAATGTCGTAGAGTCGGCGTCGAGGCCTTCTATAGGATTTTTCCAAAACCAGTGGGAGTTGATACGGGTAGAACCGCCCAGGACTATACCGCGCGGGGAGAAGAGTGAGAAGCTAGAGCCCGAGGACCTTGGGGACATAGGTTGGTTGAACTTCAAGAAGCGGCTGAACTCTCCCTCACTTATTCCTCCTATCCGAAAAAGGCCGAAAGACGCGTTATAATTATGCCTGGATCTACACAGGGAAGTACCGTCAAAGGGTGATGAATGTATATGTCCTCGTAGCCGAGTTAAATGATGAGGAGAACAACGCTCTGCTACAGCTTCAGCAAGCTAGGAAACTGGACAAGAACATGAGCTGGCGGGATCTGATAAGGGTGAAGGCGTTGTATAAGCTGGGGATGAGATTCAGGGACCCTAAACGTATATGTCGAGCCCTCTCCAGCTTCACACTCATTTTTATTTATATCATTCATTTTGACTTAATCGATTACCTTCTGATAGAGCTTTTCTTTGGTAATTGCAGCCGACGATGTGTCGAGGGAGTCTGCCGGTCAGCAAGAAGGGAAGAGTGAAACCATGAAGTAGTGCAATAAGGTTAAGACTACCTAGAGGAAGAAGCATGCAGTCGTGGACGATGAGCATACTCCTCCACCTAAGAGGCTTAGGAAGGGTAGCTCTGACCTCCCTGAGCAGCCTACTCCCATCTGCTATATAATTCTTAACTCTGGTCGAATGCCCCAACTGGTAGGACTTGGAGAGTCGGAGGCCATGACCTCGGAGCTTCGGGCAAATCCTTGATGGTGGACCCCAAGCTGGTGGTGAACTGGTCTTCCTTAGCTGTTATCGAGGATGACAGGTCGGCTCTAGCCTCGAAGGGCTAGGACCAGCTGGTAAGGTCTAGCCTTACCTATTGCAAGCTTATAAGTCATGTTTCGTTCTTTTACTTTTCTTCTCTCTTTCAATTTTTTCTATCCTCTGATGCATTGTGGGATTCCTTATCTTGGACTATTGACTACTGCTTCAAGGTGGCCGAGCTTAATGCGAGGGAGTACGACTCCATGAAGGAGGAGCTGAGGGCAGCTAAAGAGGAAGCTGAGTTGAAGCATGAGTTATTGGCCACTGCCAAGGCCCGGTTAAAGGCGACTGGGGAGAAGCTAAAGGAGGCGGAGCAAGGAGTCGCTCAGTATAGGAGACAGCTTCTAGATAAGGTGCAAACGGCTTGAAAGAGTTCGACCGCGATGCTTCCCACAATCTGATCTACGTGATTTGGTGCTGATAGTACGAGGGGTTCATGGCCGCTCTTGAAGCAATGGACCAGCCGCACCCTAACTTGGGGATTCGAAAGGCTGTGCCAAACCAGTATGCCGCACGGGTGCCTCGACCCGCCTATGCTGAGATCGTTAAGGAAGAGCAAGATTCGGACCATGTCGACGGCGGTGAAGGGTCTTCCTACAAAGATGGGGAGAACCAGGCACCATCTCCTATTGCTGATCCTATCTCGGAGAAGAATAAAGAGCCAACTAAGGAGGGTGATGAACGAGTCGAAGAGATCTCGAACTCCCCGGCTCTTAAAGTGGATCAAACTACTCTGGCTAAGGATCGAGCCCCTGTCGCCAAGTCTCCTTCTTCGGTCGAAGTCTGATCTCACTGCTTTTTGAGAAGTCGGGCCAGCAAGCCCTTGATTCCGGCCATTGTGCTGTTGTAACATCAGCGAAAAAATTTTAATTGTCTGTATGGATAATTTCCTTTGATTTATGCTTCTTTGATTCTTCACTTGTATGCTCCTGCTGTTTATTTTGCTTGAAATATCTATCTGTTTGAGGCTGGCTCGTAGCCTTCGACCTCTAGTGACTCACTACTATGTGTCATGCATGTCCCAACCAAAATGAGCCATTGGATTTAGGCGATGGCTTAGCCTTCGTTGAAACTTGGCTTTATTTTGTTGATTTAGGACTTAGCTTGAATCGAAGGAGAGTTTGTGTGGCCGTAGTCCTTAGCCGAAGTCTTAATCTCTTTCTTGATTGCTCTTGCTTGAGTCTTGTTTCTTGATTAGCTGGGGGCGTCAGCTTCATCTTGGCGAGGCGACGACTTTATCCCTTCTTGCTTTCGTAGGCTTCGGTTTTACTTTGCACTCCCCTAGCAAAAGGAGGGTCGGTGTGACCGTAGTTCTTAGCCGACGTCTTGTCCTTCACCGTGTTTTGGACTTAGGAAACTTTACCCTTTGGACTTAGAATTTATCATCGATTTGGCCTTACGCTCTTAGTCGTGATTTTATCCTTAATAGGAAGGAAGTGCTCAGCGTGACCGTAGCTCTTAACCATCATCTTGACCTTTTATCCTTAGGACTCTGATTTCTCGTTCCGCCCAAACAAAGAGAGGCGTCGGTGTGGTCGTGACTCTTAGCCGGCGTCTTATTTGTAGTTTTTCTAGGCGTAGGAAAGATTTCGTTGTTGGCACGAAAGGATTGTCGGGGTGGACTTGGCTTGTAACCGACGCCTAGCGTTGGGGTGGACTTGGCTCTTAACCAGCGACTAGATCCTTTTCGTCATGTGCTTTCCAATGGAAAGGATTTTCGGTGTGGACTTGGCTCTTAACCAGTGACTAGATCCTTTATGGATTGAACTCCTCAGACTAGAGGTAACGCAAGGGTGGACTTGGCTCTTAACCGACGCTAGTGCTGGGGTGGAATTGCCTCATAACCAGCGACTAGTATTCCTGTGGTCCGAAGGTTGTTTAAGATCCTATGAGACCTATGTGGCAGGGAGTGTTGCGGTGGACTGGCTCTTAACCGACAACTTGACCTTTGGCACCACAGGCTCCACAGGAAATTTTCATGCATTGCTTTGACAATGGGAGGCACTAGGGTGGACTTGGCTCTTAACCGACGACTTACACCTATTAATGTCTTGCCGTTGTAACCGCTTTTTGCTTATAACCGAGGTCGGCCAAGTGAAAAGGGTCGAAACAGGGAGTGATCAGTTCACACATTCGGTACGTTTCTTTCAGCCTCTCAGTTTAGCTTAGCGTTTATGCCAGGTCGGGAACTAAAATGACCACGAGCCCATGTTCATTAAAGTACCCAATTGGCTGGACTTATATACTTTATAGGTAAGTAGGATAACCAATCGGGAGAACTTGGCCTCGCTCCATGGTGGCTAGGCTAGGTACAAGGACGGTGTCGCTCGCTTGGGGTATTGCCTCTTTCCTTGCCCATCTTACCCTTACGCCTTCTAGTCTTCTTTAAGTATATATACCCCTCGGGACAAGTTCAAGGTAGACACCGAGTGGACTAAGACTCGAGGGTCTATGTACATCCTGAACTCAGCATTCCACCACGTCCTTCTTAAAAATTTTTACATGATGCTAAATGATGCCACTCATGGGACTCACACATAGCTGATAGAAAAGTCTTATACCACATAAAACTACTTTGAGGTGAACCTCATTAGATAAAGTTTGTCATTGCTAACTGGGGATACTTCTGCACCGGAGCGAGACTACTAAAAGTGCAAAATGTTGATCATCAGCGAAGCCGAACCATGGTCGGCTTCTTCTGGAGAGTTATGATTATTCTCGATACCCGTTTCAAAATATGAACAGTTTTGGCCACATAACTTGGTGTGGACTTTGCTACCTCCATCTTCTCTTTGGTTGTGATGCCAACTTCTAATTCCATGGCTCCGAAAGGGAGAACTGGAGTGTGGGGCTCCATTCTAATGTCGTTATAGCCAACGAGGGCCTCTTTAGGGCGGTTACGCTTGCGGCCGAGGGAGGTTAGCTTAGCTGATATAAACGGCATGTGTCCTTGGACTGGTCCGGCTTTGTATTCCTTAATGGTGGTGAGCACATAGCCCGAAGCTTTGAGAGATTTGTACTTTCTCTGTTTAGGGGGTATGTTGGACGCCTCACCTGATGCTAGACCGGAGATGGATGCAGTTCTTAGCATCTCAGGCAGGTCCTTTGCTGGACGGACTCTATTATGCTCAGATGGCAACTTTTTGGCCTCAACTTGAACACTGGGTACGATGCTTATGCCTCCAGGGGCTTGAAATTTGAATGCCTAGTAGAGAAATGAGGTGACGCCAAAGAAAGCGGCTATACCGCTTCTGTCGAGGATGGCATTATAATCGGTTAGGCCATCTATGACCAACCAGTTGATGATCTGGATCGATTTTTAACTTCCTTCTCCCAGTGTGACTAGAGTGTGATCTGTCCCTTAATGGGTATTTTGATCTTATTGACGGCAAAGATAGGTCCAGGTGAGGGGACAAGATGGGCATCATTGAAACCCATCTATTCAAAGATATGGTAGTATAAAATATCAATCGAACTACCGTCGTCTATAAGGACTCGGCCTACCGTGTTGTTGGTGATGATTATCTTGATGACTAAGGGATCTGTGAAGGATACTGGATCCCGACTAGGCCTTCTTCAGAGAAGCTGATTATCGTGCTCTCTATCTTGGGCGTCATGTACGCTGGTGGGGCTATAGCCATGGACATTATATGTTCGGCTTCTCGCTTGGCCTTCTTTCTGGTGTTTTACCCATGGTAGTTTCCTCTCCATCGAAGATCATATGCGTCACACCTCCACCTGCCTGAATTGGGGGAGCTGGGGGTGAAGTCCTATCACGCCTTTCTGCCTTCTTTGCATCATGATTGTAGTTTCCTTGGCGTTGTAGACCTTGTTTTTTCGATCGGCATTTCTGCCTCTATCATCGGCTCTCTTGACATAGTTGTTCAACTTCCCCCTTTAGATGAGGTACTCGATGTCATCTTTCAACAGCTTGCAGTCTTCGGTTGTGTGACCATAATCTTTTTGGAAATCACAATATTGCTCATTGTTCTTGCGACTTGTGTCTGGTCTCATTGGCTTGGGATACCTGATGATCGTGGGGTAAGACTTTTTGATAGCCATTAGGACACGGCTTCGAGAGGTATTAAGAGGGGTGTGATTAAAGTAGCAGGGAGGTTCCTGGCTGTGATCATCACGGCCTTGGTCTCTATGAACCCAGTTTCTCTTTCTGTCGTTCATCTGGTTTCTGTGGAACGACTTGTTTTTCTGAGGGTGAAACCTTCAGATCTTGCAGTCTATTAGGACGTCTTCTACCCTCATTTCCTCGCCGACTATGTCGGCTAGCTCCCTCATGGGGGTTGGCTTCCTCTTTGTCAGATGAGCTTGCAAAGAATCACTAGTAGTACCATTAATAAGGGTGGACCTTGCGAAAATAATGTTGACGACTTCGCATATCGCGTTGCCTTAATTCTAGAAGCGGTTGAAGTACTCTCGTAGGGTCTCCCTTTTCTTTTGCATGCACTTTAATATAGTCATCGGATTCTTATCATGGACTTGTCCCCATACGAACTTGTTGTCGAACAATGCAGCAAGTTTGGCAATACAAGATATCGAGACTGGTGGTAGCATCTGAAACCATACTTGAGCGACCCCTTCGAGCGTGATAGGAAAGGCTCGCCATCTGATCGCATCCGGCATGGCATGAAGATTCATAGCGGAATCAAAAGTCATTACATGAGTTTTCGGCATAACAGTCATCCAACCTTTCTCTCACGTTTTCGACATAACAGTCATATACGTAGGCATCATTGCTGGAAGCTAGGTTCTTCCCTTTTTCTCTGCATCATGTGACTGAGTCACGCAATTCGGTCACAGGACGGATCCTACTGCGTTCATTTTCATTTTTCATTGAGTCTTGGAGGTCACTTTCCGGTTGATTAGAGCGGACCTAAGGATGAGATGGTCCTCCATTGAAAATGACACGGTCAATTCTGGCACGGTTTTCTTCTCGGTCATGAGGAGCGTACTGCGAAGCTGGACCGCTTGCATTCATAGTTACATGGACGTTTCTTGAGGAGTAACTAGAAGACTGATTCGGTTTTCGGTTTGAAACATCAGGGATAGGATTAGGTATGGGTTCAAGGTCAACCCTTCTAGAGAAAAAGGCCGGTCTTGAAGGATGATCATATCGGTGTGTCGGACTGTTCGTCGACGGCGACCTTCTCCTGCCAGATCTTGATCTTGCTCGGCATTAGCTTAATTCGGCATGAGCTTCATTACATGTTTGAGTGGCTGTTGATATGGAGCGCATACTTGAAAAATTGTAGGAGCGGGTTTAATAAGCTTATGAAGAAAGTTACCCGAAAAGGAAATTGTAACTTTTGAACCTGGAAAACTCGTCGAAGATTGGATGTAGATAAAGGAAACATTTCATGAACTCCCCACGGTCGGCGCCAATATTTCGATGCGATGCGAAACGAGATAGTAAGTGGAGAGCACGCACCTTCTTCCAAGTTTTCTTCGAGCTAGGTTGGTGACTTAGGACAAAATGGGGGTTGAGAAGTATTTGAGTGTCTACGGCCTGGAGCTGGCGGGGAAGGCTTGCCACGAAGCCTAGGGCCTCGTGGAGGTTCTCGAATCTAGATAGGGAAGTGTCTGTCTTCTAGAGTATGAAAAGTGCCCTTAGTGTAATCATTGTTCTCTTATGTGTCTCTCGGACATCTGAGTTGGGTCTTTATATAGGGGAGTTTTTGGGGTTTCCTTTGATGCTCAGTACTATGAAAGCAACTTGTGCAGAGTGGGGACCATAGGTCTCCTCGGCTTGGGCACCCATGGCTTCTTAAGGAGGACAAGGCCGGCGGTGTCTGTGCCACCAGGCTCGTGGCCTCACAAAGGGATGGAGCCGCTTCACGTACCAAGTCAATCCTAAGCCGAAGAAACCTACGGCTCTATAGTCCAAATTACGTAAATAGCCCATGTGTCGTATCACATACCAACAAGTTGCAACTTCTTTTCAAAAACTCATCGATAAAAACTTCAAAGTTGAGCATCCTCACCCTGGAGTAGTTGTAAAGATGGGTGACCCCCTCGAAAGTTTTCCCAACGAGCATGCAAATGAGAACAAAGCATGTTGGAAAGGCTTGTGTAGCTCTGTAGAGACAGTCTTGTCGACTCTATAGCGACGTCATGCTATCGGTGCTCGCGTCCGGTAAGTATGGCCACCGCACCGGAAGGAGCCGGGTCGTTACAACTACTAACTGGAAAACACCCTCGAAAACCTAATTTAATTCTAATCCACTCTAAATATCTCACTTTCCTTTTAGTTTCACATAGAAAAAAGTGTTTCGGCTTCAACCTCCATTGTAGACGGAGCAATTTATGAACTGTTGGGTTGCACAACCCCCAACAATTCGAGATGAGGAAACTCATGGCGAAAGGCGGAGGTAGGCCACATCGTCTCTTGCCACCAAAAAATAGAGAGAAGAGAGTCGTCTTCGGAAGGAAAAGCGTTCTCTTGGTTGGAAGAAGAAGCCTGAGTCGCGTATGAGATGGAGAGAGCGCTGAATTTCTGCTTTTCTCTGGACTTCACTCTATAGGGCTTCGAGTTGGGCTTTGGCCAAGAAGTGGAACGAGCGTGTAATTTGGGCCCAATATGGATGGACTTCACCATAGATGGGCCTGGAAGAGTGAGGAGCGCTGAAGACGACTATGCATGGTATTGATTGAAAATTTTGAATGGGCCTGAAGACAACAACCCTTCTGGATTAGGATTTACAGTCTACATCTTTGTTATCTCAGCTCTAAAGTTTATAGAGGTATTAGAAGCAAATTAGGGAAAGTCATTAAGGTTGAAGAGCCAAAAGTAAGAATTGGTTGGGGTAAATATCTGAGAGTCTGTGTTGGTTAAGAGTTGCCCTTTCACATGGAACAATAAGAACCTTTTTTCAGCTGGACACGAGTCAACCACTGAAGGGGCTGCAGAAAGGCTGAACTGATAAGTATTGAGCATCTCTAACACACCAACCTTGACCAACCATTGATTCTACACATGGGAGATCCGAAAATATTGCGTGTCAGCAACTTTTAGATCTTGAGCCATGGACTTCTCCTTTAAGACGACAAGAATGTGCATTTTGCCTCCTAACCTTTGAATATTACCCTTTGAGGTGCATTTTTTGATTTTGAATTCAAATTAGAGGACGAGGTAGCAAGCTCGGAGCGCTCCATAGTCTGAAGCAATCTTTTCCTTACTTGAATTCTCATAGCAACGAGATTCCTTATGAACCAAACGAGCTCAAATAAAGCAAAAGTCTGGTAACTTCTCGTATCGTAAAGTGACTTGAAAACTTTGCCCACCAAAAGTCACTGGTAACCACCTCAAGAGCAGCTTGAAGATATCTAAACCAACACAGACTCTTAGATATTTACCCCAAACAACTCTTACTTCTTCTGGCGCGTCAACCTCAATGACTTTCCCTAATTTGCTTTTGATACCTCCACCAACTTTATAGCTGAGACCACCAAGAGGTAGACCATAAATCTTGATCCAAAAGGGTTGGCATGAGAAGTCTAGATCTTTTGTTATGTGAAGAGGGTTAAAATGGCTTAGAGATGACAACCCCTTATTGAAAATCCAAGGATCAGACGTCAAAATCCTATTTTTGTCCCTAATCTCATCAAAACTGAATATGAAAGAGTTTATACCCACTTCTTTAACTTGAAACATACCTAGTAGATTCCATGAGAGAAGGAGAGACTCGTAAAGGGAGGAAGAATGAGCTTTCCAGTGGCAGAGAGCTTTCCCAGCATGTAGAGAGACTTTGCTTTTAGGATTCCTTCATCAAAGGAGATGGTTTCTTCCTCGCTGTCAGAAGGCTAAAATGATGGCCCACTAAAGGCTGGCAAAACGGCATGCAGCCAGCGAAGGTCCCTCCAAGATGGAGAAAAAGTATGAAGATGATGGTTGATTAACTGAACTTATAGAGAAAAATCCCAAGAGATAGGGAGAAAAACTTTTTTTATTTTTATATTTCTCTTGCTATTAGATGTTTCAATTTTTAGGAGGTGTTTAGGGGATGTGGGATGCATTTGATGTAATCTCTTTCCCTCTTCTTTAGATATTACATATATTCGTGCTTTATTTCTACAAACTTAAGAATATTTTTATCTTCTTGTCGTCCTCCTCACATGTCAATTCAAGATAATTAAATATATATATTTGATACAACATCAATAAAATTTTACAATAAAATTTAGAGTAATAAACCAAAATAATTGTTATATCAATAGTAAATTTAATTATTTTAGCTTCAAAATGATAACAACTTAAAAAAATCCGTTATACAACTAAAAATTTAGATAGTTTTATGTTAATAAATCATGATTGATAATATTACGGATATATTTTAATTCATATTTTAACTTTCAAAATATAGCAAACACACTAATTTAGTCAAAGCAAAAAAATTTATGATTAAAATATATTTTTAACACTCCAAACATTAATAGACATAGTTATTGAAATGGGAACCTGGGAGGTTCCACCACCATTTGACCAGAAATCATATACTCCATATCAAGGATAATGTTGCGATAAAAAAAATCACGGTGATAGAAGTACGTCGGCACAATCGAAACCAGCTAAATAGAATAGGATAATGTTACGGATATGCATCTACAGTCTGAACGAGACAAAGAACGTAGCTATCGAAATAGTTGTAGGGTTTCTCTCGTGGGAGAAACTCTTATGTGTTTTGCGAACACTTGGGTCTTTTTTAGGGTTACCTTTAGAGAGATTATATAGAAAAAGTTTCCGATTGATTAAGGGATTTTATTCTCCATGATCTTCTATTTAAGTTAGAACTTTAATGGAGAATATATTCTAGGTCCACACAATCAGTCGAAGAAATTGTTTTGTTTGGGGGCTCTTATGTAGCCAGTAGAGCTTGGTCGGCTGGCCATGTTGTCCGAAGAATAGTTCAGTCAACTTGTTTGTCTGGCCAAACTCCGATCGACCGAAGGCTTTTCCACTACATTTGCCCCTTTGCTCGGATCATGATTTTACCTTGTGGGAGCAAGTAATCTTTCAAGGAAAGCCGAGGCATTTGTGTATGTGGGATATTTTTAAATTTTTGGCCATGTCCATTGTCAGTCTCAATTTTTGGCTGAATAGCTTGTTACTGTTGCCGGAGGATTTCCACTTTGGCCGTTTTTCTGGAGGTATTGTTGCCCCCGTCTCCGGTGGGCGGTGTTACCTTATTTGATTTTGATGAATGGCCCTGGAAGTCTGCCTATCTTTGCTGGTCGGGCCTTCGTTCGGCTTGAGTTCTTAACTTGTTGAGGAAGCTCTTTTGTAGGCGGGTAGTTAAGCCTTATCCGAAGCTTTGAACCGTCTTCTTGGGAAGCGAAGAGGTGCGGGTGTCTTGTCAAGACATGCGTCTCTTTCTTGTGGCACAAAGAGCATATCACGCGTTGGAAATCTTTTTGTTTTTCACGCGGAAGGTGAACTGAAGCTTTGTGCACTGAACTAGGCAGTTTCCACCCTTGGTGACTTTTCGATTGGACACCTAAGGGAAATTACTCTCTTTAACTTTTTACCATCTCAAGCTTTCTTACTAGGGTTTTGATGGCGCGCTAACGGCGAGCAGTGACGCGACGGACGGCAGCCATTCGCAGTCGACGGAATAGTGAGATTTGGCTCTTAATTCTCGAGATTTCGACTTGATTTTGGGAAAACGATGGTCAATGCAGGTCAATGGTTGACGGAGGAACGGAGAAACCAGGAGGTGGCCGTGAATGTTGGAGAGAAGAGCGACGACGAGGGGTGGTGTTTGACGGAGAAGAGAGGCGGGTTGGAGTATGTGTCAAGAAGAAAAGAGAAGATTAGGGTTTTGTTATAATCTTAAGGTTAGGATAAGGTAAATAGAGATAAATACTCGATGGATAAAAGTTTCGTGAAGCATTGTCCAATGCACATTAATGGAATAAATGAATTATGTTATACAAGAAGCTTACAAAGAGTCCTAATAGTAATACAGTCAAAAATGCACAAGACAATTTCAATTCATGTTCAATATTCAAAGTCTATGTGTAAATGATTATTACAAGCCATATATATAGTGTTAGACTAAGTTAAGATTAAGATAAGGTAAATAGAGAAATACCTAATGGATAAAAATTTCGTGAAGCTTTGTCCAATGCACATTAATGGAGTAAATGAATTATGTTACGCAAGAAGCACACAAAGAGCCCTAATAGTAATACGCTCAAAAATGCACAAGACAATTTCAATTCATGTTCAATATTCAAAATCTATGTGTAAATGATTATTACAAGCCATAGTGTTTAGAAGAGGATATGCTCTCTTTAATGCATAAGTAAAATATAAGGACTAAAATGAATATAAATGTAAACCAGACATAAGTTTGTCCGAATGTTTCTTTTGGTCCTCCAATTTCTGAGCGTGAGAACTGACACCCTTGGCTGCAGAATTAAAGTCTCTACGATTGACAGTTTGGTCCTCCAATTCTGGTTCCTTCATTGCAACAGTCCCTCCCTTCAGTCCCATGCTATCTTGAAAATCCAGATTATAGTCTCGAATAAGGCAAGCGATTCCGAGATC
The DNA here is from genome assembly GCF_046630445.1 of Rutidosis leptorrhynchoides. Classification (NCBI taxonomy): domain Eukaryota; kingdom Viridiplantae; phylum Streptophyta; class Magnoliopsida; order Asterales; family Asteraceae; genus Rutidosis; species Rutidosis leptorrhynchoides. The sequence continues at coordinate 6,560 of NW_027266555.1, read as the reverse complement.
ATGTCGACCAATATTAATAGTTCTCGACCGACAAGAAATTATAATTTAATGTTGGATGCTCCGCCATCATCCTCCCTCTCTTGAAGAGTTTTCCTATCCTTAGAAAAGCCCTCATTATCCTTGTTAAAATCAGCATATGCGAACCAGGGAGTATACTTGGCCACAAAATTTTCACAAATCCCAACAAGGTATGTCATTAACAATGGGGAGTCCATCACACCGACTATGTCACTAGCAAGGTTATCATGGGATATTTATAATGCAAATCCAATACGCTCAGGATCAAAACAAATGGCCAATAAAATAAAACTAAGTGGAAGTTTCCTCTGTTATAGCACCTAGATCCATAGAAATCAATGCTTTCATTCCACAAGTTAACAAACCGACCCAAATTCAATTCACAGCATGGGCTGACACAATTTTAGTATTACTTTTGATGTACTATGCGATTTAAGGTCATAGAGAAGCAATCTTAAATCGAAGCAATCAAAAGTGAATCTAAACATGGCAATGTTATCACTTACAGGGATTCCTTGTAGTGTAGCAGCCTCCCCGATGTTGCTATCATTCAGTTTGGGACCCTTCCTGGAGAGTGTAAGAAGTTGTTCCGTTGCCAGTATCTTTAATTCGTTTCTCGCGAGCAAAGAAAGCCAAAGATACTCACTATACACGCTGATCAATCGCATGGAGACAACACCCATTATAAACAGTATCTTCAGCTTGTAAAATCCTCGGTGACCATGGTTAAACAGAGAATTCGAAGACACCATAAAAAGATAGGGTTGTAATAATATTAAATTTAGTCAGCAAGCCAAGGACAGCTATCACAGATTCACATTGGTCGTGTTTTAACGCAGCTTCTTCATAAAGTGATAACCAAAATTTCAATTTTCTCCTCTAATCAAAATCTGTTTTAAATACGCATACTCCATAATTCAAATTACTCTCATCGTGCATCACATACTGGATTGTTTCAAATAAATTCCATGAAGGCAATTTAAATAAGAGTGAACCTGGTAGGACACAATCAAGCCAGCTCATGGGAGAAAAACTACAATAGCAGGCTTCAAACACAAGCTCAAATGGAAGTAGCCTCAAAATTTTAAGGCTAAAAAAAATCCAATTGGAGCCTGACTTCCATTCCTTCCCACAGAATGCAAATAACTTCAGCTTCGTCTATCGCAGGGCATATAAACTTGCATATATGGCTTGACAACATGTCACACGAAGTCCTAGTCGCTATGAAGTTCACGCCAGTGTTGTTACAACTAAATCCCTCACCAGTGTTGATAATTTTCATAAAACCCATCTGACTGGCTCCATAATTAATCATCCACATGCATATCTCGAGAGATATCAAGCTAGGAACCATTTTCCATCCTTCGCAGCTCGAGAACTTAAGCAATGGCGTTTTATTGCAGCTGATCGGACAAGGAAGTAAAAGACCAGAATAGCTAGGATCAAACAATTCACCACAGCAGATTTTATAGTAACCAATCCACATTCTCAGCTTGTCAATTAAACCATCCGGATCATCAAACCACAACAAATTCAGACCAATAGCACAAGACAACGCATGGTGACAAAATCCTGTGTCAGCGAGCAGCCCTCTATCATTATTTCTCATTCTCAGTTTGCATATCACAGAAACAAGAACATCATATAACAATAATATTATCCCAATATTGTCACGCAAGGCTTCACAGATTCCATGTTTGAAATTTTCCACAGCAAACCCAGCAACAAAATGATTCAGTAACAAGTCACAGAACATAGGGATTGGCAAAACATGCTCACAGAAATTTCCCAAATCATGAACACTCACATTAGTTTTTGAATTTAGCTTAGTGAGATCCTTTTCGACAATTTGAGCTGGACTAGGGACATCCTCGAGTGTTTTCTTGTTAGAATCCATAGACATCATGATTGTTTCTTCACTTAAAACTGAGTTGGAGAGACTCCCTACGTTGAGGATGCTAACTGGTTTGACACGTATTTCGAGTTCATCATAGATGGTAGGAGAAGCAAAATAATTGACGTGCTCACCTTCCTTAACGTTGACAATCCCACAGGCAGGAGCGGCAGTGACGATTGATGGCTCGTGGTGGACTGACTCATCTTCAATGAACTCGACTCTAACTTCTGACCAAGGAAAATCGCAATATTTGGTACTGTGCTCTTCAATCCAACGCATGGTGGCCCTTAACTTCTTCAATCGAGCATCTGCCTTGTAGAATCATCTATATATGGAGTGAGTTGTCGAAGACATAGCCCTGCGAGCTAACGGTGGACTAAACGGCGAAGGGGAGAAGAGTTGGTGGTCGCGAGACGAGCAACGAGAACTGCGACCGTCGGAGTGACGGTGTCGGACCCAGGAGGGGCCACCGGAGATGGAGGCGGCGTCGTGGCTCTGATACCACTCTCATGGAGTATTAACGGCGATCGGTGACACGACGGACGCCGACCTTTCGCAGTGGACGTGATAGTGAGATTCGGCTCTTGATTCTCGAGATTTCGGCTTGGTTTTGGGAAAACGTCGGTCAAGGTAGATTGATGGTCGACGGAGGAACGGTGAAAGGGGAGAAGAGGTGGCCATGGAAGCCGGAGAGAAGAGCGACGGCGGGGGTGGTGTTTGACGGAGAAGAGACGCGGGTTAGAGCGTGTGTCGAGAAGATTAGGGCCTGTTCAGTAGGCTTCAGTTTTCGGAAAATTTTTCGAAAATTTCTCATTTTTCACAAAATTCTCATTTTCTTTTGAAAACCTGTTCGGTAGACGAGTTTCGTTTTCGTTTTCGTTTTTCACAAAATTCTCAGAAAAATGAGATAGTCAAATTTAAAATTTTCAAAATTCTCAAAAGACTGAAATGAAAATAAAAAAAGAAAAAAACTTCAGGGATCAAAATATATTTTCACCACCACTTCCGATCGTCTTCTTCGTTCACGGCCGCCGTGACATCCTCCACAATTCCTTCTGCCAAATCAATTTAGAAACACTAGATTAAAATCCCATCAATTAAATCAGTTTTGGCTCAATCAGTACGAGCAATAATAAAAAGCATCTTCCACAATCCCATCAATTAAATTAGCTTTACCATTCAAATTGAGGTCGGAAATCCTCACCGTCGACGGGAACCCATCGACAGCTGCCGGTGATACACCAGACTTAACGGTGGTGGGTCTGGGAGAGACAGTGTCGGGTCGAGCTGATGAATCGAAAGGCGAGCGAGAGGACGAGTCACTTAGCTGGAGAGGGATAGGGATGCAAATTGACTTGGAGGTAGACGGAGGAGGCAGAAATGGAGGTGTTCTAGGATTCAAAAAAGAGAGGAGATTGGTGGTGGTTGATTTGACCAAGTTTGTTATGTGCTGCTGGTAGTGGTGGTTGTTATATGGTGGCTCACTTGGTGAAGGAGCCATGGACGCGTCGCGAGAGAGCTTTCCCGATAGACAAGACAATAGTATGTTTTTAGTTTGATTTTGACTAAAATTAGAGATTTTGACCGAAAACGAAATGAAAATTGTATACTGAACACATTTTGAAAAAAATAAAAATAACATGAAAATTGAGAATGTACAGTAATTTTTTAAAAACGAAAAGAAAACGAGAATTCTCGTTACTGAACGGGGCCTTAAGGTTTTGTTATGATGTATAAATTGAATTAAATCTTAAGTTAAGCTAAATAGAGATATATTAAATACCCGATGGATAAAAATTTCGTGAAGCTTTGTAGAATGGATTTTAATGGAGGAAAGAAATTATGCTACACAAGAAGCTCCCAGAGATTCCTAATAGTAATACACTAAAAAATGTACAAGACAATTTCAATTTATTTTCAATATTCAAAGTCTAAATGTAAATGATTATTACAAGATATATATAGTGTTAGAAAAAAACATATTCTTTTTTTAATGTATAAATAAAATATAAAGATTAAAATGAATATAAACGTAAACTGTGAACCAGACATAAGTTTGTCCGAATGTTTCTTTTGTTCTCCAATTTCTGAGCGTGAGAACTGACACCCTTGACTACAGAATTAAAGTCTCTATGACTTACAGTTTAGTCCTCTAATTGCAACACTCTGTCCCTTCATTGCAACACTCTATCCCTTCAATCCCATGTTATCTTGAAAATCTAGATTATAATCTCGAATAAGGCAAGCGATTTCGAGATCATGTCGACCAATATTAATAGTTCTCACCAACAAGAAATTTTCATTTAATGTCGGATACTCCGCCATCAGGTTTGCTCGGCCAACCCTTCCTTTTCCTTACCTTTAGCCGAAGACGTTTTTCCTTGCCCTCTTTTTTTTTAAGGCTTCTCTCCTTCCCTTGCTTCATGTGGCCCGAACTGACGACACCTGACGCTATTCTTATTAGTAGCGACGACTCTTCAACTAGCTCTTCATCGTCCGAGGCATACCAGTCTCATCACTAGCTAGCAAAGGTATGTATCTTGCATCTTTGTTTGTGCTTTTCAATATTTACCATTTTGAAATCTTTCTTGACCCTGCATTTTTCTTACTTTTGTCAGCGTTGGAAGATTTGTGGAGCAGAGTCGATATTCAGTAGCGGCGATTGCGAGCGAATCTGCTTCTAAGAAAACCAAGCTCGGCTGTCGAGGAGGTCAAATGCCGAGTGTATGCTACTGAGAAGGAGAAACGCCAAGTGATAAGAGGATCCCCTCCTAGCAGAGGAGCGCCGATTACGAAATGTCTATCTTCAAAGCCGAGAAGGGATGGGCCTCCTCTCGATCTGGGAAACTCTGAGAAGAAACCTTTTAGTCACGATTGGCACGCTTGTCTCGATTTTCTAGGCTGACAGTGGCCCCTAGCGATCGAATCTTGCTGGGCCGCCAAGATTGGCCGACATTGACCAAAACCCTAGATAAAGCTTTGAAGGGTGTAAGATTCATCTTCTTTTTGCTCTTTTGTTTTTATTTTCTTTTCTACCTTGCTACTTGTGGCGCTCGCGATTTAGGCGATGCATGCCAACTCTTGCATTATTGATCGGGCCCAGGCCATGCACAAAGAACAGCTTCGGGCAAATCATGTTGCCGAGATCAAGGGTTATCGTCTTAACGACGCTAACCTTACGCTGGACTATGAAAGAAGGAGGACCAAAACGATTGCCAAAGAGCAAGGCGCTTCCAGCAAGTGCCAGATAGCCGAGCTCGTGAGCTTGCGGCCCCTCTGGAAAGCCATATAAAACTCGTCGCGATGGCCTTCGAGGATGAAGTTACGTCCGTCGTGGAGAGGCTGGGACTAGAAGTGCGGCCCACGTGTGGTGAACCCTTACCGGGAGAACTCGACCGATGCCCAAGGAACTTGCAGGCCTCTCAAGAGAGAGAGGATGTCCATTCCCAAGGACAGACTTACTCTCCATCCTCTATTGTCCGTCCTTCTTGACCTGGCTTGGATGCAGCCTTGAACTTTGTGTTTCCAACACTTCTTCAATTGGTTGTCCGACAGTATTGTTCGGCTCATTCTTCTGGGGGTGTCGTCATTGTCTTTCATTTTAACCTTAACACGATTTTTGGCTAACAAGCGCCTTCTTTTTTGGAAATTTTAGGAACTTTTCATATAGCCGAATAAAAGTCACCTTATTTCTTGAATGATTTTGATGTTTCCTCCGGACTATCTTCTTTATTTTATACTGCCCCCTACTCGGATGTCCCTCTCAATTAGGGGCGTCCAAATATTTTCCAGTCTAAAAAAATACTCCTTTTGTCCGAGAGGGATCCTGCAAAGCGCTCCTGACAAAGGGAGTCTTAAGAATACCTTTCTTTTGGGAAAGGTTCTAGAAGTGCCCTATCAAAAAGGATCTTAAAAAATATCTTTTTTTTCGGGAAAAGTTTTAGAAGTGCCCTCGGCAAAAAGAGGTCTTAGAAAATACCTTTTTCTGAGGAAAGGTTTTAAAAATATCCCCGACAAAGAGGGTCTTAAAAAGTATTTTTCTCTTGGGAAAGATTTTGGAAGTGCCTCCGTTAAAGGGGTCTTAGAAAGTATTTGTGACACTCCACTCCTGGTCTCCTCCCACGACCTCCCAAGGGCGGGCGATCGCTCGCGGAGCGTCATGTTTCCTTTCTTGCTTAAATATTTCAATTCAAAATAAACAATTATAATTATTTATATGTTAGGTTAAATCAATATAATTCGGCAGGCTAGCCGCCCAAATAGGTCATATAAGTAATAACTATGTAAGCTAAGCTTTGTCTTAGGGTCTGTTGAATAAGTATCTTGATCGTGGTACGTAACTTATTCTAGTAGAGATTGCACAACACTTCGAACTATTCGTAACCTTTAAAAAAAAATAGTTCAGCGTTTATGAAATTTATAATCCCGTGAGTAGGCCGTTAATTATAGGAGGGTTTTTCGCTCCCTTATATATATTCTAGATTCTATCCCGATAATATTTTGAAAATATTATCATGTAATGCAGCACCAGTATCTTTCCTGATCGACTGGATGAGTCGATATTTTTAGAATAGAATAAGATTATTTGTTTATAATAAAAATCGATTTTCAATCAATTCAACCAATCATAGAGAAATTATTTATT